>NC_082726.1:15259777-15544494 GCF_030144855.1 Hypanus sabinus
CTCCCTACAGATGCTGCCTGGCCTGCTGTGTTCCACCAGCATCTTGTGTGTGTTGTTGTTTGGATTTCCAGCATCTGCAGATTTCCTCGTGTTTGCTCTTTATGGTGCGCTGTAGTTTGTGCGGAGAGCTGGTTCATCCTCGCTCACTGCAAAAGCACAGATCGGGAGTTGTCCCCTGTGAACCTTCTGTGCGTAAGGGAGTGTTCACCCATTTTTCTGATTTGCGACTCTCAATGCTGAGAAGTCGGCTGGAATTCCTGATAAGAGACCAGCGTTCCTTTGAAGTACCTTCAAGCCAGCAGTTCGTCTAATTGGATCACGCTGAAAGGAACAAAAGCGAACAGATAAATTATTGGCTATCAGGTGCCTGCACTCTCCGCCTCGGACCAGGCCTGACACTGAATGAGGATTTAGTGTTATTGGTACTTGACTTCGCTGACAGGATTAGTATCAGTTTGTAAATCTTTTGGGCATGAATTGGACAATCAGTCATCTCTTTATCAGGACTGTTTCACAGTCACAATAGGGATATTATGGTTTACCACCGACATGTGCAGCACCTCATTAGCCCCGGTAATTTTGTAGGCGTATTTTTAATATGATGCAGTACTTCTGCTACCAATAGCCTTGAGGGTATGAAAGCCAATCATGCAGGGGCCAGCATATAGTCAATGGGCTGAAAGGCCTCCTGCATTACAACAATTCCATGAAGCTATGTGTCGGGTGTCAGCCAGGCTGGGATAGGTCTCTTCACTGAAGGACACGAGTGGGCTGGCTGTTTTTAAAAAAATTAACATTTACCAATGACGTCAAAAAATAAAAGTCAAATCCTGCAGCTGCTGGAAACCCGAGATAAAGCAGAAAGCTTTGACGGTACCCAGCGTGTCAGGCAGCATCAGTGGAGGAAGGAACAGAATTAATGTTGTGTGCTGAAGATACTTCAGGGCTAAAAAAGAAAGGTTTGATTATCCAATGTGCCTTATTTCTCAGTTTACAGATACTGTCTGAGCTGCTGAATATTTCTGGCATTTTCTGTTTATAATGCAGCAGTTTCACAGTCTTCTATGGGATTTTAACTCATATCCTCTAGTTTTCTGGAGCAGAAGTGAAGGAGTGAATGATGATTTGTATCAGTTACAAGCACAAGGCACTTAGAAGTTTAAAAAATCTACTGGTATGGTGGCAGCTGAGAGATTTCTGAGAAGTGAGAGATGGGAGCTTTGTCTGTACTGTCGCTGGGGTCTCTCACTGTCCTTGTCATCTCTTGCAGAGCCTGCCAAAGTGGGAAAGCGAGAACAAAATCTATTGCAAGCAAACTCTTCTAAATGGATGTGGGCCAAAGACGCACTGGACTCGGGAGCTGGTGGACAACGAGCTGATCCTGGTAGGTAACCAACACTGGGATGCTTGCCCCCTTGTTGATGTCCAGCCCCTCCACAGTGAGCAGTGGACCTTTCAAGAGCCTCACCCTGCTGGCCAGAGGCAAGACAGGCACCTGTTAATTCAGTCCTGTTCTCCACGATCTCTGTCCAGGAACCAGAGTTCCAGAGTACACTGTGAGTATAAGAGTTCCCAGTGAAATCACACACATTGGAAATCTGACCAGGCACAGATTGTATTTATTTATTTAGAGATGCAGCACAGTAACAGGCCATTCTGGCCCAATGAGCCTGTGCTGCCCAATTACACCCACATGACCACCTAACCTACTATACTGTACATCTTTGGACTATGGGAGGAAACCCATACGGTCATGGTAAGAACATACAGACAGTGGCAGAATTGGAACTCGGGTCACTGGCACTGCAACAGTGTTATGCCAACCATTACAATATTGTGCCACGACTTGCGTTTACAATGTTTTGCCTGCATTGGATGTGCTGAGATGATGACTTCCCCCTGGGCGATGTGTATTTCCAGGGTTAATTACCAGTGTAGTCCCAAAGCACACACAGCCCAATCAGGTTCCAGCAAAGCTGTGACCTCAGCAATGAGATTTAAAGGGACCTTCATGAGCCCAGCACTGGGAGCCCAACTTACATGAGATCCCTTTAAATATACATCAATCCCCATCATGCACTGGTCTCCCACCCTTCACCTGATCAGCCTTGGTCATAGAAACATGGAGAACCTACAGCAGAATACAGGCCCTTCGGCCCACAAAGCTGTACTACCTAGGTTTACTCATAGCCCCCTATTTTTCTAAGCTCCAAGTATCTACTCAGGAATCACTTAAAAGCCCCTATCGTATCTGCCTCCACCGCCATTGACAGCAGCCCTTTCCACGCACTCAGCACTCTCTGAGTGAAAAGAAGATTACCCCTGACATCTCCTCTGTACCTACTCCCCAGCACCTTAAACCTGTGTCCTTGGTCCTCTGTACCAAGGTTTTGCTCTCACCGTCTGACTTCCAGACACAACCCCCAACTCAGCAGCCGCCTCCCCTTAATGTACAGACATTTCCCAGACATCAGCTTACGATTCCCAAACTGGTGGCCAAACCCTTACCATAAATCCATCTGCTCGCCACAGATCACCATTATCAGTTTGACCCTCTGCATGAAGCCCTTTCCGATCCCCCAATACTGAGCCCTCTCCTGTCTCACCACAACACCCTGGACTTCCCCAGTGGACTCTGGATTGACACAGCAAGTGAGTTAGAGCTGACCAATGTAGTTGCATGCACCACGCCCTGGATTTTACTGAATATCTAAAAGTTATCGAGAGACACAGCATGCAGACAGGCCCTTCAGCCCTCTGAGTTCCTGCTGACCCTACATTATCCTACATGAATCCCTTTCTTTTTAGTCTCTCCACATTCCCGCACCCCTCCCCCTGATTCTACCTCTTAGCTACACACTGGCCAATCATAACTCACACCTGGTCTGGGGGTAGAAACCAGAGCACTCAGGGGAAGACCCATGTGGTTACTGGGGGGACATGCAAACTCCACACAGACAGCATGCAAGATCAGGATTCAACCCATGCCTCTGGCACTGTGAGACAGCTGCTCTACCAGCTGGCCAGGCCCAAGCTCAGTACATCTGTTAGTGCACACCACCCTGCTCTTGCAGCCACAATGAACCTCTTGGCCCTGCCTCTTGGGAACGTTGGTCAACTCTCTCTGCCATTTGTAGACTAGCAGACAACTTTCCCATATGGATACCGAGGCCATTGATAATCCCAGCAATTCCTCCTCTGAAACAGAACGTCATAGCTCCGGAGCTGGGTCATGTCTAGGCTGATGACTGGGTGCTAGGGGAATCCTGCTCTCCCAAAGGTGCAAACAGATGCCTGTCTGCACCCTCCAGTGCACAGGGGACCTTCCAGCAAAATTTACCCTGAAGAAGTCCCACTGGAAATTATTTTGTTCTGTGTTAACTGGTTGCTGCTGATGCATGATAAAAGTGACCAAAATACTTCAGAACTGTCAAGCACTTTGGAATATCCTGGCATTGTCAAAGGCACTCTGCACAGTACTGTGCAACAGTCTTAGGCACATGCAAAAAAGTTCCGTAAAGCGAAGATGCTTTCAAGTATAATGAAATGAAGAGTTTCTAAATATCAAAAAAATTACTATAAAGAGCAGTAAACAGTAAAAAAAATTAAGTCAAATCAACATTTGGTGTGACCACCCTTTGCCTTTAAAACTGCAGTAATTCTCGGGTACACTGACATGCAGTTTTATAAGAAGTTCAGCTGGTAAATTGTTCCAGCCATCTTGGAGAACTTGCCACAGTTCCTCTGCGGACCTTGGCTGTCTCGCTTGCTTAACTCACTTTAGGTAATCCCAGGCAGATTCAATGTTGAGATCAGGTCTCTGTGGACACCATACCCTCTGAAGCCATATAAAAATTCTAGGGTGCCTAAGACTTTTCCACGGTACTGTAAATTTAGGCTATTTCATGCACTGACTGGATTCCAAATCTTGCATGTTATTTTTGGCAGACACAGACTCGAGATAAAGTACTTGTCTCTGCTTTAATTACAGACACTGGTGGCCAATGACGTCGTGTGTACAAGGATCTACATTAAAGAGTAATGGCATCTGTCTTCGCTTAATGTGGGGGAAGCCTGCTATCTGCAGAATCATCTCCTTATCACTGTGCACGGTCTGTTAAGTTATTGATGCCAATCAGTGACATACCAAGATTTTGATTTATGTGTCATGGTGTTTTATTTTAATGTTGTGAAATCATTTTGATGTCTGTAATAGTGAATGTAAGATTCAGCTGGATTACTTAGTGCACTTGGTCTTTTAGACTTCTGTATTTCAGATGTAGATCTGCCAAAGCTCCTCCCTGTGCTCGGAATGTATCACTGGGTAAAGCTGTTGGCTGTTCCTGTAGTTCATTGAAGAGGAATTAGATCGGCTCATTCACAAAACCTGAATGCAATTAAGTGGAAATGAAGTGAAGTGGGTAATAAAATTAAAAAAAAGCTTCCAATGTAGTTTGGCACATTATTATTATTATTATTATTTTTTTTTTTTTTAAAGACTCATGGTTATCTCATGGTGCCTGTATACCAATCACCTGGTCAGAGAAAATCATCCCATTTCATTGCATTGGAGATACCATCTACTTGGTCCATTGTTGGTATAGGGAGACCATTATTCCATTGGGCCGATGTTGGGGTTGGGAGTTCCTCATTTCATTCGGTGTCTGTGAGTAGGAAGACAAGTGTCCTGAAGGCCAATGGCCAGCAGGTTGGATCTGCTGTCGGTGACTGTCCTACACCTCATATGATTCTTTAGCAGACTGAAGTGACTTTCACTGATACATTAACGTGAAAATGAGTCGAAAATATGATGGAAACAAGCACAAGGGGTTTCTCTCGGTAGATGTTCTGCACGTTCACACTGATGCTATAAGATGGCTGGTGAGGGGGAGACATCTTCAGGACCGCAGTGACCTGCGGTTAACTGAACGCTTATTTCAAGCTGAATGAAAGCGAACATTCGGTAAAATCTCTCAGCATTGGTCCCGCAGGAAAACCTAAAGTGCAGATTCTCACAGTCCCCTTCAGCTGTAACTCACACCAGTCTTCGTGTCACATCTATCCCCCACACGGTTACATAGAACACCTGGACACCAGTAGACACAAGGCTTAGTTTAACACTGAAAAAATACTTTTCTTCCCTCAACTCATCTTCCGCCAACACCTAATCCTCTGGCCCTCACTGTTCTGGTGAGTGCCTGGACATCTCTCTAGGTCTTCCCTCCAGAAAGTGAGGGAGGACTAAGCTTTGGGTTTTGTTTCCATTGGGTCACTTAAATCCCCAGTGAAGGGGCAGCAGTTTCTGTCCTAACAATCGGATGTTTCTTTAGATCTGTTGTCCTCATGGGATTGTGGGTGGAGGGGCAGTGGGATTGGAATAAGCTGCAATCGCTCATGAAACAGAAGAGAGTCAGCAATGCCAGCTGTCAGAACAGTCCCCTTCCCCAACATATCTCTATAACCTATTCCCTCTTACTTGTCTATCACCTCCCCTGTAATTCTCCTGCTACCTGTCTTTTAATCTACCAGTGCATCCTTGGGATGAGGGAGGAGACTGGAGTACCCGTGGGACATTCACACAGTCTCAGAGAGAATGAGCAAACTCCCAAACGATCAGCACTGGAGGTCGGGATCAAACAGGGTATGCTGAAGCTATGAAGAGGCAGCACCACCCACTGCTTGATCGTCCCACCCTCAGCTCCATTGTGCCATCTAATCTCGTGCCACCTTCTGCTCCATTGTGCCGCCCAATCTCACTGCACAGTACAGGGAGTTTTTGTTGATTTTGCTAACATGGCTTCTTCAGACAATCCATTCCAGATTACAATTCACTGCTTTAAAACTAAAGTGCTGTGCAATAGCCTCAGGCACAAACAGTGTACAGCTAGCGTGCCCAAGACTTTCACACTGGACTGTGTTTGTCAATGTGGAGCAGACAGCGAGTTTGTGAATCTGGCGGAACAGATGATGTTGGGAATGGTGAGGGAGAGGTGTGGGACAGGTGGCAGAGAGAGAGTGCCAGGGGCAGGGGGTGGTGAGGGTGCAGACACATCCAGCCCTGAGACAGCAGGCAAGGTCATTTGATTCCAAACGATCAGTTTACTGATCATTACAGAATGTCTCACTTGTGCTTCCTGCTCCCTCCCCGCTCCCTTCCCCTTTCCCCAACCATGATACCCCTCTTTCTGCCCCCTTCTCACTCTCAGTCCACAATAGAGACCCATATCAGAATCATGTTTATCATTGCTCCTAGATGTCATGATTTCTTTTATGTGGCAGCATTACAGTGCAAAGTGTAAAATTACTACCGTACTGTGCAAGTGTCTTAGACACCCTGGCAAGATATAAGAGTTTTGCTGTACTGTAAACCCCTCACCTCCCTGACACTGGGTTAGGATACAATCCTCAACAGTTTAACTGTCCCAAAAAGGCTCCTCCAACCCTTTCAGTGCATTCTGCAGTGGGACAGGGCTTCGAACCTTCAGCATCCCGAATCGCAAGCCAGAGCAGAGCTAACAGGACCAACGAGGCAGCTGTACACAGCTGTTGCTGTCACATTACTTGGGCGCAGTCAGGGAAGTGGCCCACCCGGTGTGTGACCGAATTCTGCAAGTGGCCTGTGGTGGAGCTGTGGGCGGGGGGGGGGGGGGGGGGGTGGGGGCAAGAGCCGAGGGAGTCGATGGAGAATAGAGAGGATAGGGCAACGTCAGACCACAGCACTGACGGGATCTGACACCGACCTGAGATCCAGCATCAGAGAACACCTGAAACTGTGCAGAGCAATTTGGACTCAATGGATATTACTGTGTGGAAATGCACAGTGTAGTCACGGCTGATTACCCAGAACCACACAAATGCTACCAAAGAGAACAATGCATTTGTCCTGCTGCTTCCTGGCTAACCTCTGTTTCTCTTCTCACACGTACTATTGAATGTTTCCAACTAGTTCTGGTTTTATTTTAGATTTTCAACATTGATGATTTGTTCTTGATCTTCATTTACCGGTGGGAGTTATTTCATTGGGGTGACCCTACCTTCTGTCTAAAACCACCCACCTGGTCTTTCATTCACCCCAGCCCCTCCAATGTTCTACCCGACCATGAGGAGGAGGTGCTGGAGCTTCTTCCCAGGAGCAGCAGTGCTGACTGTGGTCTCCGGGGCTGATGGCCAATCGCTGACAATTAATCCCTGATGCTTGTTTCTTTGTCCCTGTTCTTTGTTTCAGGACCCTGTTTTCTCACACTGGTGAGAGGCTGCGTAATTATTTCATAAACACATTGCTTTCTCTACAAACGTCAGTGCAAAGTGGAGCCAACAGAGTGCCTTCTATTCCAGGTTTTTGTGAGCCGTTGTGTTGCAGGAGCACAGAGGGTCATCAGTCCTTTGGGGATAATCGAATTACTGTCCGCGGTGTCTCCTCGCTGTTTCTCTAGCCGTGTTTGAGAGCTAATTGAGCTAAAAGCCAATTCAACTGACTGATTAATAGAGCCTGAGAGGCTTTGAGTAGGGACATCTCTTTTGATGGAGTGTTCCACTTGTAACGAAGCTCACTTTGAATAATTTGTGGTTATGGACAGCTACAGGATGCAAGGGGGTTCTTGAGGCCTTTTGAGGGGATTAACCGTCAGGCTGAGTCCATCTGATTAGTTGTAGGGGGAAGAGATCTGTAATGCTAGTATTTAAGCTAAGCGAAGTGCCTTGGTAAGTTCTGAGTGTCCACGTCCCTCTCCAGCCCAATAGTTGAGCATGAAGCCAGCTGTGGGTTTGTATCCTTCGTCTCCTAGGAGACCAACAGGCATGAGAGCAGGTTTGCCTCTTCAGATCAAACAAAGCCCATACTGCATTTTGAAAGAATAGCTGGACAGGTTTGGAGCTGCGACGCAGTTAGCAGGGACGCTGCCTTACAGCTTCAGTGACCTCAAGCGCTTTCCGTGTGGAGTTTGCACGTGCTCCCTGCGACCGCCAGGATCTCGCCTGGGCGCTCCCATATCACAAAGCCGCACGGGAGGGTACAGTACTGTGCAAAAGCCGAAGGCATCTTAGATTTTTTATCTGGTTTCAGATGGTACGGGTTCCACAGAGCCCTGATCGCAACATCAGCGAGGCTCTCTGTGATTTCCTGGAGAAGGCAGCCAAAGTCTGCAGAAGAACTGTGGCAAGTTCTCCAAGATGCTTGGTGCAACGTACCAACGATTATCTGATAAAACTGCACAATGATTGATGCAGTTGTAAAGGCAAAGGGTGGTCACACCGAATCAAAGGTCAGAAGGTTTAGTTTATCATCAAAGTATGTATGCAGAATACAAGTCTGAAACTTGTCTTCTCCAGATAGTCATGAAATACAGCAAACCATAGAAGTAGTTGAAAGAAAAGACATAATTCCCTCCTCATCCTCTAGTTCTAACCCCCCCCCCACACATATGAAAAGAAAAAGAAACAAAAACTTGCAAATACCAACCCACCCCTCCCTTGCCCAGAGAACTAACAGATCACCCACAGGGTGAAACAACACAAACATCAAACCCCAAACCCCAGCCCACCAGTCAGCAACAAGAAAATCAAAACCCAAACCCCAGGCCGCCAATCAGCAACAAAAAAATCGAAACCCCAAACCCCAGCCCACCAATCAGCAACAAGAAAATCAAAACCCCAAACCCCAGCCCGCCAATCAGCAACAAGAAAATCAAAACCCCAAACCCCAGGCCGCCAATCAGCAACAAGAAAATCGAAACCCCAAACCCCAGCCCACCAATCAGCAACAAGAAAATCAAAACCCCAAACCCCAGCCCGCCAATCAGCAACAAGAAAATCGAAACCCCAAACCCCAGCCCGCCAATCAGCAACAAGAAAATCGAAACCCCAAACCCCAGGCCGCCAATCAGCAACAAGAAAATCGAAACCCCAAATCCCAGCCCGCCAATCAGCAACAAGAAAATCGAAACCCCAAACCCCAGCCTGCCAATCAGCAACAAGAAAATCGAAACCCCAAACCCCAGCCCGCCAATCAGCAACAAGAAAATCGAAACCCCAAACCCCAGCCCGCCAATCAGCAACAAGAAAATCAAAACCCCAAACCCCAGGCCACCAATCAGCAACAAGAAAATCAAAACCCCAAACCCCAGGCCGCAAATCAGCAACAAAAAAATCGAAACCCCAAACCCCAGGCCCCCAATCAGCAACAAAAAAATCGCAACCCCAAACCCCAGCCCGCCAATCAGCAACAAGAAAATTGAAACCCCAAACCCCAGGCCGCCAATCAGCAACAAGAAAATCAAAACCCCAAACCCCAGGCCGCCAATCAGCAACAAGAAAATCGAAACCCCAAACCCCAGCCTGCCAATCAGCAACAAGAAAATCGAAACCCCAAACCCCAGCCCGCCAATCAGCAACAAGAAAATCAAAACCCCACACCCCAGGCCGCCAATCAGCAACAAGAAAATCGAAACCCCAAACCCCAGGCCGCCAATCAGCAACAAGAAAATCGAAACCCCAAACCCCCGGCCGCCAATCAGCAACAAGAAAATCAAAACCCCAAACCCCAGGCCGCCAATCAGCAACAAGAAAATCGAAACCCCAAACCCCAGCCCGCCAATCAGCAACAAGAAAATCGAAACCCCAAACCCCCGGCCGCCAATCAGCAACAAGAAAATCAAAACCCCAAACCCCAGGCCGCCAATCAACAACAAGAAAATCGAAACCCCAAATCCCAGCCCGCCAATCAGCAACAAGAAAATCAAAACCCCAAACCCCAGGCCGCCAATCAGCAACAAGAAAATCGAAACCCCAAATCCCAGGCCGCCAATCACCAACAAGAAAGAATGGGTGAGAACACACAGAACTGAAAGAGGCCGACATGAACTATAGTTTCAGAATTTCCATAACACCTCCGAGAGCATCAGGACCCAGCAGACCCTCCAAGGCAGGGACCCAGAACCAGCGTCCTCTCCAAGGGCTCTGACATGAACTGGCGGCCCCTCTGAGGGCAGTGACTCGTACCAGTGACCCTCTTAGGGTAGTGACTTCAACCAGTGGCCTGTCCAAGGGAAGTGACATGAGCTAGAAGTTCCTCTAAGGGAAGTGGCATGAACCAGTGGCTCCTCTGAGGGCAACAACTCGAGTTAGTGGCCCCTCTGAGGCAGCAACGTGAACCAGTAGCCTCTCCGAGGGTAGTGTTTCGAGCCAGCGGCCCCTCTGAGGGCAGAGATTCGAACTGCTCGCTCTCCTCTGCATTTGCCTCAAATGTTTCAATCTTCCTTGATGCTTTAATCGGAGAGAAACGTAGTCGATCAAGCCCCTCGTCTCACCTCTCAGCTTCTCCTCCTGGTAGCTCGGCCCACATTTCTTTCCTGAAGTTTTCTTGAGGAAAGCAGAGCGCTAGCTCACTCGATTGAACTATGACTGTAAGTCACCGGCTCCAACAGTTTCAAAAACAAAACCAAGTTAAGAAGAATGAGTAGAAGATGTAGAAAAACTGAAATGATTGACTATCTGGACGACGTTGCCCCAGGAAATGCTCGCTGGCACCATCTTTTTCGGTTATTATGTAAATATGGATTTGATTTAGTTTTTTTTTACTGTTTATTACGCTTTATAGTAATTTTTGATATTTAGAATCTTTTCATTATTTCTGAAAGCATCTCTGCTTTACCGATATTTTCCATGTGCCTAAGACTTTTGCGAGCACTGTATATTGATTAGTTATCTGAAAACTTTTGCTTGTTCCTAGAAAGGTGATGGAATCTGGGAAGAATTGATAAGAATGTGGAAAGAATAAAATGGGATCAGCGTAGGAATGGTTAACAGTCATGGATTTGATGGGCTGAAGGGCCAGTTTCTGCCCTGTGTGATTCTCTGTCTCAAAGACATTAGTCAGGGAATGTCCCAGGTACCAGCTCCATACCAGGTTTCTGAAAACATAATCCATAGCAGAGTGTTGCTCCATCACAAGTTGAACCGCAGTTAAATCCCTGCTCAGGGAGATCTAAAGGAGGAAATCCCGAGATCCCACCAACGATTTAAACATAGAATGGTGCAGCACAGGAGCAGGACCTTTGGCCCACAATATTGTGCTAAGCAAATTATAATGCTCAACTAATTCAATCACTCCTGCCCAAACAATGTCCGTATCCCTCCATTTCCCAGACTTGCATGAAGGCAGGCCTTTGAACACCTCTGGTGTTTGCCTGCACCAACACCCCAGGTAGTGTGTATGTGCCTGTTCTGTTAACCGTTGATTGCTCATGAAAGTTTGCTCTACTCTCGTGAAAATTGTTGGTTGCTATTGGGTTGTCTGTTGTCCTGTGCTTGATGCCTTGCACCAAATCACAATCAACTCTAGTATCTTTCATATACGGCCAATAAAGTGATCCTAATTCCAGACTTCTACATTATCCAGAGCACCACCAATCTTCACAGGGTCTGCAGATTTACCATCTCACCCATCTACATTTCCATCCAGGTCATTTACTGTATACAGTATATATCTCGTATAGTACAGATCCCTGTGCTACACCACAAGTTTGACCTCCAGCCAGATTAAGTTCCCTTCCCTCTAACAAACACGGAACTCGGGAGGCCAGGCAGCGTACAGGGAAGGACAAGACACCCAACGCTTCATTTCTGAGGCTTTTCATCGGAACGTTATCCAGTGTTTTTGATTTTCCTCCCTGCGTTTCCCAGGTGACGTCATCCCACTTCCCTAAATTGTTGGATCTGGTTATTAATTTGAGGGGGTTTGTGGGAGATCACTCTTTGGTACTTAAATAGCTTGTCTTTCCCATTAACTCTGGATTATTTCTTTTATCTCAATGCCCTCAGGTAAAGAAAATTAAAAATATGCAGGTGTTGGAAATGTGAAACAAAACAATGGAACTACTCAGCAGGTAAGGCAGCATCTGTGGGGAGAGAAAATGAGCTATGCTTTCGCTAAACTGAAACATACATTGCAATCTGACCTATGAGGAGACGACACTACGGCAGCTCAGAAGAGGAAGATCCCCAGCTGGTTTAGCAAAAGACCCAGAAGGTACAATCTGCAACCTGGTCATCTCTGAAGCTGAGGTACGCAGATGTTTCCAATGGGTGGACAGTCGCAAAGCTGTGGGACCGGACGTCATCCCAAGGCAAATACTCAGGATGTGTACAGCACAACTGGCAGATGTGTTTACAGGCATTTTTAATCTCTCCCTCTCCCAGTGTAGAGTCCCCTCCTGCTTCAAAACATCCACCATTGTCTCTGTATCAAAAAAGACCAAGGTAACATGCCTGAATGACTGGCATCCTGTCACAGTTACCTCAATAATAAGCAAATGCTTTGTGAGGCTGGTCAAGGATTACATCTGCAGCTTGCTACCACCCACACTGGATGCCCTAAAATTCACCTACTGACACAACTGATCGGCAGATAACACAATAGCCACTTCTCTACACACCGTCCTTACACATCTGGAGAAGGGGGATGCTTATGTGAGAATGCTGTTCTTGGACTACAGTTCAGCATTCAACACCATAATTCCAGCCAGGCTTGACAGGCAGATCAGAGGCCTCGGCCTTCACTCTGCCTTGTGCAGTTGGATCCTGGACTTCCTGTCAGATCACCGGCAGGTGGTAAGAGTGGGCTTCCTCACCTCTGCCTCTCTGACTCTCAACACAGGGCTGTGTACTAAGTCCCCTCCTTCACTCCTTGTATACCCATGACAGTGTCACCACCCACAGCTCTAATCTGCTAATTAAATTTGCTGATGACAGGACACTGATTGACCTAATCTCAAACAATAACGAGGTGGTTTACAGGGAAGAAATCATCTCTCTGACAGTGGTGTCAAGAAAACAACTTCTCCCTTAAAGTTGCAAAAACAAAGGAGCTGGTTATGGATTACAGGAGGGATGGAGATGGGCTAATCCCTATTGACATCAATGGATCTGGGGTTGACAGGGTAAACAGCTTCAAGATCCTTGGCATCCACATCACCGAGGTCCTCATGAGGTCTGCACACCAGCTGTGTGATGAAAAAGGCACAACACCGCCACTTTCACCTCAGACCAACCTCAGTTTGGTATGGGCCCCCAAATCCAAAGAACTTTTTACAGGGGCACAACTGAGAGCATCCTAATTGGCTGCATCATTTTCTGGTATGAGAACTATACATCCCTTAATCACAGGACTCTACAGAGAGTGGTGTGGACAGCCCAGCACAGCTGTAGTTGTGAACTTCCCACGATTCAGGACATTTACAAGGACAGGTGTGAAAAGAAGGCCTGAAGGATCATTGAGGACCCCAACCACAATCTATTCCAGATGCTATCATCCAGGAAACAGTACTGCAGCATAAAAGCCAGGGCCAACAGGCTCCAGGACAGCTTCTTCAACCAGGCCATCAGACTGATGAACTCACGTTGATCTGAGTGTATTTCTATGTTACATTGACTGTTCTATTTACTATAAATTATTATAAATTACTATGATTGCACATTGCACGTTTAGACGGAGACATAACGTAAAGATTTTTACTCCTCATGTATGTAAAGGATGTAAGAAATAAAGTCAATTCAATTCAAGAAAGGCAAATGAGGCAAGTTAAGCATGGAGCTAGAGGAACTGGGCAAGGCCTTAAATGAGTTTTGCATTGGTATTCACCAGGAAGGATGTTGATATTCTTGGGGAAGTCGATATGAAGAAAGACGAAGTGCCGGATGTATTGAAAATCTTTAAGAAGGATAGATCCTCAGGGCCTGATAGAATCTATACTAATGATACTGAAGAAGGCAAGGGAAGAAGATGTGGGAGCCCTGACCATGATCTCTGCATCCTCTTTAGCCATAGGTGAGGTTGCAGAAGACCGAGAACAGCCAATGTTGTTTCTTTCTTTAAGGAGGCATGGGGACAAACAAAGCATGTGTAGGCCTGAAAGTAGTAGGGAAGGGGTTCTCAGGGGCAAGACATACTCACATTTGAAACAACCTGGCTTTAAAGACCATCAGCATGGCTTTATGCAGAGTAGGTCCTGTCTCACGAATTTGACTGAGTATTTTGGGGAAGTGATAAAAATGATTGATGAGGATGTTGTCCATATGGACCTTAGTACGGCATTTGACAAGATCTTCATAGTAGGCTGGTCCAGAAGATTAAGCCACATGGGATCCATGGAGAGATAGTAAATTGGATATAAAATTGGCTTGGTCATAAGGGAGAGTGCTGGATAGATGTTTCTCTCTGAACAGAGAGTTATAGTAAATAGAACAGTGGTGTTCTGCAAAGATCTGTAAAGGACACAAAATCCAGAGGAGTTGTGGATAACACTACACACAAAATGCTGGTGGGACACAGCAGGCCAGGCAGCATCTATAGGGAGAAGCGCTGTTGACGTTTTGGGCCGAGACCCTTCGTCAGGACTAACTGAAAGGAAAGATACGAAGAGATTTGAAAGTAGTGGGGGGAGGGGGAAATGCAAAATGATAGGAGAAGACCGGAGGGGGTGGGATGAAGCTAAGAGATGGAAAGGTGATTGGCGAAAGGGATACAGAGCTGGAGAAGAGAAAGGATCATGGGATGGGAGGCCTCGGGAGAAAGAAAGGGGGAGGGTGGAGCACCAGAGGGAGATGGAGAACAGGCAGAGTGATGGGCAGAGAGAGAGAAAAAAAACCAAACAACTAAATATGTCAGGGATGGGGTAAGAAGGGGAGGAGGGGCATTAACAGAAGTTAGAGAAGTCAATGTTCATGCCATCAGGTTGGAGGCTACCCAGCCAGTATATAAGGTGTTGTTCCTCCAACCTGAGTGTGGCTTCATCTTGACAGTAGAGGAGGCCATGGATAGACATATCAGAATGGGAATGGGACATGGAATTAAAATGTGTGGCCACTGGGAGATCCTGTTTTTTCTGGCAGACCGAGCGTAGGTGTTCAATGAAACGGTCTCCCAGTCTGCGTCGGGTCTCACCAATATATAAAAGACCACACCGGGAGCTCCAGACGCAGTATACCACAACAGCCGACTCACAGGTGAAGTGTCGCCTCATCTGGAAGGACTGTCTGGGGCCCTGAATGGTGGTGAGGGAGGAAGTGTAAGGGCAGGTGTAGCCCTTGTTTTGCTTACAAGGATAAATGCCAGGAGGGAGATCGGTGGGAAGGGATGAGGGGGGGGAACGAGTGGACAAGGGAGTTGCATAGGGAGCAATCCCTGCAGAAAGCAGAAACGGGGGGGGGGGGGAGGGAAAGATGTGCTTGGTAGTGGGATCCCCTTGGAGGTGGCAGAAGTTACAGAGAAGTATACGTTGGACCTGGAGGCTGGTGGGGTGGTAGGTAAGGACAAGGGGAACCCTATCCTGAGTGGGGTGGCGGGCGGATGGGATGAGGGCAGATGTGCGGGAAATGGGAGAGATGTGTTTGAGAGCAGAGTTGATGGTGGAAGAAGGGAAGACATCTCCTTCGTCCTGGAATGAATAGCCTTAGCCTGAGAGCAGATGCGGCAGAGACGGAAGAATTGTGAGAAGGGGATAGCATTTTTGCAAGAGACAGAGTGGGAAGAGGAATAGTCCAGTTGTGGATAATGAGGAAGGTTATCAAAGGTATAGTAGGATATAAATCTGTTGGAAATTTTAGCCAAAAAAATGGCATGCAGAGTTTAATCCAGACAAATGTGAGGTGGTACTTTTTGGGAGGTCAAATGTGACAGGAAAGTACAGACTCATAGGGACCATGATCTCAGAGGAATCTTGTGGAGCAGGTCCACCATCTCTGAAAGTGGCAACACAATTAGATAGGGTGAACAAAGTGCACACCTTCATCACAGCCATCATCAGTCAGGGCATCATCATTATCATTCTGTGCCAGGTTGAATGACGTGGGCAATCATGGACTTGGTCAGTGTTGTTCTTGGCAAATTTTTTTACAGAAGTGGTTTGCCATTGCCTACTTCTTGGGCAGTGTCTTTACAAGACGGGTGTCCCCAGCCATTATCAAAACTCTTCAGAGATTGTCTGCCTGGTGTCAGTGGTTGCATAACCGGGACGTGTGATATAAACCAGCTGTTCATACGACCATCCACCATCTGCTCTCATGGCTTCACATGACCTTGATCGGGGGTCTAAGCAGGTACTACACCTTGCCCAAGGGTGACCTGTAGGTTAATGGAGGGAAGGGGGCGCCTAACATATCGTACAAGCTGGTTTCAATCATACTGGTGCCCAAGTAGGGTATGGTAACCTGTCTCAACGACTGTCATCTAGTTGCACTTACATCCACTGTGATGAAGTGTTTTGAGAGGTTGCTCATGAAGCATATCAATTCCTGCCTGAGGAGTGACCTGGATCTGCTCCAGTTTGCTTACTGTCACAACAGATTAACAGCAGATATCATTTAATTGGCCCTACGCTTTCCTCTGTAACATCTGGGCAATGAAGATCCATATGCCAGCAAGCTCTTAATTGACTAGCATTCAACACTACCACCCCCTTGAAACACATCCCTAAGCTCCAAGACCTGGAGCTCGGTACCTCCCTGTGCAAATGGATCCATATTTTGCTCATCTCTGTTGATAGTGAGTGAGGGAGGAGATGCTGCTGCTAATCAGAATGGATTTAAATATTTAACTTTGCTGATGACACCACTGTTGTTGGCTAAATCAAAGGTGGTGACGAATCTGCAAATAGGAGGGAGATTGAAAATCTGGCTGAGTGGTGCCACAACAACAACCTCTCACTCAATGTCAGCAAGACCAAGCAGCTGATTATTGATTACAGGAGGAAGAAGCTAGAGGTCCATTAGCCAGATTTTATTAGTAGCTTTACGTTCCTTGCTATTAACATATTGTGGATCTGTCCTGCACATAGAAGGCACAACAACACTTCCACTTGGGAGTTGGCGTAGATCCAGCATATCACCGAAATCTTGGTCAAACTTCTATAGAAACACAGTGGAGGGTATCCTGACATGTTGCACCATAGCCTGGCATGGAAACACCAGGCTCTAGAACGGGAAAGACTACAGGAAGTGGTGGATGCAGCCCACTCCATGATAGGCGAACCCCTCCCCACCATAGAGTACATCGACAATGAGCGCTGCCGCATGAAGGCAGCATCCACCATCGAGGCCTTGTGCTCTTCTCACTAGTACCATCAGGCAGGAGGTCCTGCACCACCAGGTCCCGGAACAGTTATTACCCTAGAATGTTACCAGAACAGTTTCTGGATATTCTACAGGAGGAGAACCCATTGCCGGTGTTTACGATCCACTTTGGAACTAACAGCATGGCTGTAAGGAGGGATGTGAACCTGCAATAGGAATTAAGGGAGCCAGGATGCAATTAAAGAACAGGATGTCCAAGGTAATGGTATCTGTATTACGTCTGGTGCCTCACGTTGGTGAGTTTAGAAGTGTAGGACAGATAAATTTGTTACTGAAGAGATAAGGTAGGAAAGAAGGCTTTAGATTTCCAAAGCATTGGCATTGCTTCTTGTCAAGGTGATACCTGTACAATAGAGACACAAGACACTGATGTTATAAAGGAGCATTCATCATCAAAGCCACCCACTCCAGCCCACACTATCTTCTCACTACTACCACCAGGTAGGAGATACACTATGACCCACAGACTCACCTTCAAGAACTCTTTACAAGTCATGTTCTCAGCATTAATTTTTTATTTGCACACTAGTTGTTTGTCACTCTTCCTTTATACATTGTTTTCATAATTACTACTGTGTCTCATTTTTTTCTGTTAAGAAAATGAATCTCACCATAGTATTTGGTAACATACTGAGTTTATATACTTTGATAATACATTTACTTCATTGAAAATAGAACATAGATCATAGAAATTTATAGCACATTACAGGCCCTTTGGCCCACAATTTTGTGTCTACTCTAGAAACCGCCTAGAATTTCCCTAGCACATAGTCCGCTATTTTTCTATGCTCATGTACCTATCTAAGAGACTCTTAAAAGACCCTATTGTATCCATTTCCACCACCGCCGCTGGCAGTGCATTCCACGCACCCACCAATCTGTGTAAAAACTTTCCCCTGACATCCCCTCTGTACCTGCTTCCAAGCACCTTAAAACTATGCCTCCTTGTCTTAGTCATTTCAGCCCTGGGAAAAAGCCTCTGGCTGTCCACACGATCAATGCCTTTTCAGCGTCTTGTACACCTCTATCAGGTCACCTCTCATCCTCCGTCGCTCCAAGGAGAAAAGGCCGAGTTCACTTGACCTGTTCTCATAAGGCATGCTCCTCAATCCAGAACTTTAAATTTTGCAGATGCTGGAACCTGGTGCAACACACATGGCGCTGGACAATTCTTGTTGCCTTGTTGCCCCATAGATGCTGCTCGGCCCACTGAGCTCCTCTAGTAGATTGCTTGTTGCCCCAGATTGTGGCATCTGTAGTCTTGTGTCTCCACAAGGATGTTGTCTGAGGATCCGTTGAGCTGCTGTGAAACCTCTCTTCTACCACACCCTTCCACAAAGTTTCCGTGCATGTCTGAAGTTATCTCTGGGGTTAATAGGAAATGCTATAAGCTGGTAATAGGTCAGCCAGCATCTGTGGATGGAGAATCAGCTTTAACATTTCAGGTCAGTGACTCCCTGTTAGACAATCTGCAATGTTAACTTTGGTTCCCTCTCCACAGACGCTGTCTGACCTGCTGAGTGTTTTCAGCAGTTCATTTTGCTTTTATTTCGCATTTCAAGTTTTCGATCTTCATAATCTTCCCCTTAATATTTTACACCTGTCAGGTGCACAGGCATAATCTAACACTAACCCTGGGCAAGGAGCCAATGTATCGGGTGGGGTCAGGGGGTGTGGGTCTTGGCTTGCTGAGCTGTAGAGAGCAGCCACTCCAAGAGAAAGGAGGAAAGAAAGAACTTGGGGGACTAATGTCCTTGTGGGCATGTTGGGGAAAGTTTAAGCTAGTTTTGGAGGGGTATAGGAACCAGAGTGATGAATCAGAGGATTGGGTAATTGGTATACAGGTAAATTTGAAAGACTTTTAGGAAAGGATAAGCAGTTGATAGGGCAAAATTGCAGTGAGAAGGATGAGCTGTAATGTGTCTACTTTAATATTAGAAGTATTAGGAATAGGTGCGATGAACTTAGAGCATAGGTCAGTACATGGAACTATGATGGTGAGGCCATTATGGAGACTAGGCTGTTTCAGGGGCAAGAATAGCTATTGACTGCTCCAGAATTTAAGTATTTCATAAGGGACAAGGAGGGAGTTGAAGAGTTGGGGAGTGGCATTGCTAGTCCAAGGGAGTATCACAGCTGCAGAGATAGAGGACATTGTGGAGGGATTGTCTGCTGAGTCAGCTTGGGTGGAAGTCAGAAACAGGAAGGGAGCAATCGCACTTTTAGTTGCATTCCATATAGACACCAATAGACACTATTAGACACATAGATACACCAATAGACACCGGGGAACAGATCAGGAGGTAGATTTTGGAAAGGTGCAAAAATAACAGGGTTATTGTTATGGGTAACTTCAACTTCCCTAATATTGATTGGCACTTCCTTAGTTCAAAAGATTTAGATAGGGCAGATTTTGTTAGGTGTGCTTGCCATGCTGACTATTCCTAATCAGACTAGGCTTCTCTAAATGGCTATAACTCCTGTCTCTAAGAATCTTCTTCAATACTTTGTCAACCACTGAAGTAAGACTTACTGGTCTATAATTCCCAGGGTTATCTCTACTCACTTTTTTTGAACAAAGAAATAACATTTGCCTTCTTCCAATCATGTGGTAGTACCTCTGTGGACAGTGAGGATGCAGCAATCTCTTCCCCCCCTTCCTGTGGTAACCTGAGGTATATTTGGCCTGGAGGACTTACTTATCTAATGCTTTTGTTTCCTAATGTTTTTCAAGAGTTCCCTCCACATCCTCTTTCTCAACGATGGTTCAGGCAGATCAGCCCATTTGATGCTGCCCTCAGAAACAGCTCTCACTGGTGAATACTGAAACAAAGTATTCCTCTTCTACTCCTGATCAGTCTGACCCTCACACTAGTCATCCTCTTGTCCTTCACATATGTGTAGAATTCCATGGGGTTTTTCTTAATCCAACTCACCGAGGTCCCTTCTAGCTCTCCTAATTCCACTCTTCAGCTCCTTGCTGACTACTTTGCAATTCTTGGAGCCCTGGCTGATCCTTGCTTCCTAAAGCCTCTTTCTTCCAACTTGGCTAGATGTTCCACAGCCCTTGTCAACCTTGGTTCCTTCACCCTACTATCCTTTGCCTGCCTCAATAGATCAGACCTATCCAAAACCCCACGCATGCTCCCAAAGCAACCTCCACATTTCCATTGTGAATTTCCTTGAGGATATCCATTCCCAATTTATGTTCAAGTTCCTGCCTAATGGCATCATAATTTTTCCACCCTGAAAAACTTGATAAGATATTTTATTACACCCTCTCAGAAATCCCATTATGATAGTAACCTCCCTATTTGCTGGAGAAACTGTGGAAATCAAAATGCAAATCATTATCATATTTTATGGGACTGCCCTGTTATCAAAAACGATTGGAGGGGGATGCACAATGCCCTACAAGGCATCTTTAAATGTGAAATACCCTTGGAGAGTATTTTGGATATATACCTCAAGAATGGTTGAAAAGAGATAAGTATTTAATGAAAAAGACTCTTACTAGGAAATGGTTATCACAGGAGAGCCCAACTTTAAATACATGGATAGAAATTACAATGGACATTTACAAAATGGAGAAGATAACAGCATCTGTTAACCATAAGCTATACTGGGAAAAATGGTTTAACTATATAATGCCTCATAGGCCTGATTTTATTCTCACAAATCAATGAATCTATTGTAAAAAAAAATCACTCCCTATTTGTACATAGTTCTTTCCTTTTGCTTGTTTTTCCTTTTCACTCTTTTCTATGTGTACACCCCAGATAAATACTTTGTGGTGATTTTGTGATATATGTGATTATATGATATATATGTACAATGTCTGAAATACATCTTATGGAAATGTTTGTTTGATGAACTTCAATAAAAAATAAATTACAAAAAAAATAATTTTTCCACCCCAATTAAATACTTTCCTGTAACGTCCACTCCTATCCCTGTCCGAGTCTATGGTAAAGGTCATGGAGTTGGGGTCACTGTCTCTAAAATGCTCACCCACCAAGAGATCAGTCACCTGACCAGTTGTAACATGTTTCACCATTCCACAGGGTAATGACTGAGATTTGAACCTCATTGTCCCTTACTCATTGATTAGTATTCAAGTTAAAGATTAGCTTTACTGCCACATTTACATCAAAGCATGGAAAAATACAGTAAAATGCGTTGCTTGTGTTAACAACCAACACAGTCTGAGGATGCGCTGGGGGTAGCCCGCAAGTGTTGCATTGCTTCCGGCGGCAACGTAGCATACTCACAGCTTACTGACCGCCACTCAGCCGATGTCGGAGGAAACTGGAGCACCAGGAGATCGTAGAAACTCCTTACAGGGGGCAGTGGAAAATGAACCCTGATCGCTGTAAAGCAGGGGTTTAACCTTGGTTAACGGTAGGGGTCCACGGCATAAAAAAGATTGAGAACCCCTGCTGTAAACTGTCACATTAGCTGCTATGCTGGGACTGCACCTTAAATGGTTTTAGTTATTTTGGATGTGTTTGATTACTTAATATATGCTTGGTTAATTAGATTGAGTAAAATTGTGTTAGGTTCACTAGAATTGTGCTCTTTGGGTACAATGAAATTATGATAACACAGTATTTCATCAACTCATTCCAAAATCACAATTAATTCTCAGTGGTTCCTTCATACAAATTAATCAAACTCTCTCTAATTAATCACAGTCATTCTTTTTAACTAACCATACAGCAATTAACCCAATGAACCCAAAGAGCACAATTCTAGTGAACCTAATATAATTTTACTCAATCTAATCAGCCAAGCATGTATTAAATAATGAAACGCATCCAAACTAACTAAAACCGTTTAAGGTGAGGTCCCAGCACAAACCTTCCTGCTGGCTTTATCCCAATCTCCTTCAACTTCAGAGGCTCAACCAATGGCAAGTGAATCCTAATGCAGGGTCTCGATCTGAAATGTCTACTGCCCGTCTGGCTCCACAGACGCTGCCTGATCCACTGCGTTCTTCCAGCAGTCTGCTGCTCCCGATTCCAGCATCTGCAGTCCCCTGGGACTCCTACCTACAGTGGGATCCATGTTCACTGTAGCTGGAGCATGATTGAAGATGAACTCTGTATTAACACATCACTTCATGTGGGAAAAAATAACTACTGATATAGATTAGTAAAGGTGATTAGCTTCCTTTAAGGTGACCTGATCAGAGTCTTAAACAATCAATAAAGTCACAGTCATAGAGTACCACAGCACAGAAGCCAGCCCTTCAGCCCATCTAGTTTGTGCCAACCCGTCCCATCTATCTACACCTGGGACATATCTTTCCATGCTTATCTTACCATGTACCTATTGAAGCTTCTCTTAAATTTTGCAATTGAACCTTCAACTACTACCTCCACTGGAAGCTCATTCCATACCAGCACCAACTTCTTACTGAAGAAGTTTCTCCTCTTAAATACTTCATCTTTCACCCTGGACTTATGACCTCTAATTCTAGTTTCATCCGGCCAAATTTCTTGGTGTTCACCTGGTGGAGAATCTCGCCTGGTCCCTCAACACCAGCTCCATAGTAAAGAAAGCCCAGCAGCATCTCTACTTTCTGCGAAGGCTGAGGAGAGTCCATCTCCCGCCCCCCATCCTCATCACATTCTACAGGGGTTGTATTGAGAGCATCCTGAGCAGCTGCATCTCTGCCTGGTTCGGGAACTGCACCATCTCGGATCACAAGACCCTGCAGCGGATAGTGAGGTCAGCTGAGAAGATCATTGGGGTCTCTCTTCCCGCCATTACAGACATTTACACTACTCGCTGCATCCACAAAGGAAACAGCATTATGAAGGACCCCACGCACCCCTCATACAATCTCTTCTCCCTCCTGCCATCTAGGAAAAGGCACCAAAGCATTCAGGCTCTCACGACCAGACTATGTAACAGTTTCTTCCCCCAAGCCATCAGACTCCTCAATACCCAGAGCCTGGACTGACACCAACTTACTGCCCTCTACTGTGCCTATTGTCTTGTGTATTAATTATTGTATTGCCTACACTGTTTTGTGCACTTTATGCAGTTCTGGGTAGGTCTGTAGTCTAGTATAGTTTTTTTCTGTGTTGTTTTAATGTAGTTCAGTGTAGTTTTTGTACTGTTTCATGTAGCACCATGGTCCTGAAAAACATCTCGTTTTTACAATGCACTGTACCAGCAATTATGGTCGAAATGACAATAAAGAGTGATTTGACGTGACTTGAAGAGCCTGGATGTAAACTCCTCATGATTTTATATACCCCTATCAAATCTCCCCTCATTCTCCTTCACTTCAGGAAATAAAATCCTAACTAATTTAACCTTTCCCTAGAGTGCAGGTGCTCAATTCCTGGCCATATCCTTGTAAACATCCTTTGTGCTTTTTCAATCTTATTGATACCTTTCCTGTAGGTGGGGCGAGCAGAACGGGGCACAATATTCCAAAGTCACCTCTCCAGCGTCCTGTACAACTTCAACATGACATTCCAACCCCTGTACTCAGTACCCTGATTTACGAGTGCCAACATGCCAAAAGCTCTCATTCGACCTGTGGTGAACTACCTGTGCCTGTCTGGACACGCCCCCTGCTGACTGCTCCTGTGGCTCCTCCCACAGACCCCGGTATAAAGGCGATTGAGGCCTGAGCCCGGCCTCTCAGTCTCCAGCATGTAGTATGGTGGTCACTCACTGCTTGTTCCTTCTTCCAGTCAATAAAAGTCGATATCTCGCCTTTTTGATGGTGATTGATGGTGCATCACGACCCCATACATGTGATGCCACTTCCAAGGAATTATGGTTCTGTATTCCTGGAGCCCTCCGACCAATCTGGCAAAGGGGCAGAGACCCAAAACATTTACTGTTTCTCTTTCCACAGTCCAAGCAGCTCAGTTTTCCAGCATTTCTGTTTTTAGCTTTTTAAACCAACATCACTAATTTAATTTTAAATCACTATTACTAGATCAAATTTAGCCACTATTACAGCTTTAATTTTTTCGGTGGGGTCTTGCCGTGTGTGAACTGATATCATTTTCTAGCTCAGTTTGTGCACAGTTCCATAGGGGATGTGGATATTGAGAACAAAAGGTCAAAGTACTTAGATTGATGTTGCATGGAATTCAAGTCCTGAAAGCAGACTTAAAAACCAGCAGCAAGCCTAGAGAATCAGTACAAAGATCTCCCATTCTCTTTCTTTTCATCTATTACTCTGCTCCACTCTCTCTCTCTCCTTCTCTTTGTCCCTCACACACACTTTCTCTATCTCTCCCCTCTTCCCTTCACTCCCTCTCTCTCCATCTCCTCCTTTAGTCATTTTTCTTCCCTCTCCATCCCTCCCTCCCCACTC
The DNA here is from genome assembly GCF_030144855.1 of Hypanus sabinus. Lineage (NCBI taxonomy): Eukaryota > Metazoa > Chordata > Chondrichthyes > Myliobatiformes > Dasyatidae > Hypanus > Hypanus sabinus. Next base: position 15,284,250 of record NC_082726.1, read on the forward strand.
TCCTCTCCTTGCCCCATCACTCTGTTTTCCCCACTCTCTCCCCCCGTACTTCCACACATTCTCACCCATCTCACACCCTCTCTCTCTCTCTCTCTCTGTCCCCACTCTCCTATTCTCCCTCCTTCTCTCCACCTCTCCCCACCCCCACCTCGTTCTTCCTCGCCCCTATTTTGGGCCGGCTGGGACCCAACATAGCAGAGTTTTGTTGTTGCCACCAGCTAACCCCTGTCCCACATCAGCATGGGTCGACTCATTACAAGATCAGATAAGATGTCCCTGCCAGCAATGACTGATCCTTTACCCTCTGGGGAACCAACCAGACTGATATGTCCTTAAAATGATGTATGTTTACTAGGATTTATACGAAGAGCAGTTTCTATTTCTGGAGTGAACCATGCCATAGGTCAGAGGCACACACCAGTCACAAATGTTTCCAATTGGGGAGGCATTCCTTCCCCCAGCGATTAGTGATGCTATAGAATCCAGTGCACAAACACCAGTGTGGGCCAGTCGCACCAAGTGCTCGAAGTTCCACGTAACATAACGATGTTGACTCTGCTCCTGTGAGTCTGCTGGGGGAATGAGGAACGTGGTAAGAGCAGGATGCTCAGTGGGGAACAACACTTGCCAGACACACGATATGTGAGGCGAAACAGTGATAGCAGAGGGAGTCACTGAGATGAATGGTCACAGGTTCAAGAGACATCCACATCTACAACTGTTAAGAAATAGGAGCAGGGTTGGCAATCTGGCCCGTTGAGCCTACTCCACTATTCAATAAGATCATGGCCGATCTGGCCATGGACTCAGTCCCACCTAAAACCCTTCTGTGTCTTAAATATATTTATTGAGGTAACCTCTACTTTTTTCCCTGAGCAGAGAATTCTGAAGATTCACTCTGGGAAAAACAATTCCTCTTTATCTCCATTCAAAATCTACTCCCCCAGATCTTGAGGCTATGACCTCCTCCTCCCCCTAGTTTTAGTTTCACCTACCATTAGAAAAAAATCAACACACACAAAATGCTGGTGGAACACAGCAGGCCAGGCAGCATCTATAGGGAGAAGCGCTGTCGACGTTTCGGGCCGAGACCCTTCGTCAGGATTGACTGAAAGAAGAGATAGTAAGAGATTTGAAAGTGGGAGGGGGAGGAGGAAATGCGAAATGATAGGAGAAGACCGGAGGGGGTGGGATGAAGCTAAGCGTCGGAAAGGTGATTGGCGAAAGTGATACAGAGCTGGAGAAGGGACAGGATCATGGGATGGGAGGCCTCAGGAGAAAGAAAGGGGGAGGGGAGAGCCAGAGGGAGATGGAGAACAGGCAAGGAGAGATTGTGAGAGGGGCAGAGAGAGGGGGAAAAGGGATAAATAAATAAATAAATAGAATGAGGGATAGGGTAAGAAGGGGAGGAGGGACATTAACAGAAGTTAGAGAAGTCAATGTTCATGCCATCAGGTTGGAGGCTACCCAGCCGGTATATGAGGTGTTGTTCCTCCAACCTGAGTGTGGATTCATTTTGACAGTAGAGGAGGCCATGGACAGACATATCAGAATGGGAATGAGACGTGGAATTAAAATGTGTGGCCACTGGGAGATCCTGCTTTCTCTGGCGGACAGAGCATAGGTGTTCAGCAAAACGGTCTCCCAGTCTGCGTTGGGTCTCACCAATATATAAAAGGCCACACTGGGAGCACCGGACGCAGTATACCACACCAGCCGACTCACAGGTGAAGTGTCGCCTCATCTGGAAGGACTGTCTGGGGCCCTGAATGGTGGTGAGGGAGGAAGTGTAAGGGCAGGTGTAGCACTTGTTCCACTTACAAGGATAAATGCCAGGAGGGAGATCGGTGGGAAGGGATGAGGGGGGGGAACGAGTGGACAAGGGAGTTGCATAGGGAGCAATCCCTGCAGAAAGCAGAAACGGGGGGGGGGGGGGGAGGGAAAGATGTGCTTGGTAGTGGGATCCCCTTGGAGGTGGCAGAAGTTACGGAAAATTATACGTTGGACCCGGAGGCTGGTGGGGTGATAAGTGAGGACAGGGGGAACCCTATCCCGAGTGGGGTGGCGGGAGGATGGGGTGAGGGCAGATGTGCGTGAAATGAGAGAGATGCATTTGAGTGCAGAGTTGATGGTGGATGAAGGGAAGCCCCTTTGTTTAAAAAAGGAAGACATCTCCTTTGTCCTGGAATGAAAAGCCTCATCCTGAGAGCAGATGTGGCAGAGACGGAGGAATTGTGAGAAGGGAATGGCATTTTTGCAAGAGACAGGGTAGGAAGAGGAATAGTCCAGGTAGCTGTGAGAGCAATCCCACTACCAAGCACATCTTTCCCTCCCCCTCCTTCTGCTTTCCGCAGGGATCGCTCCCTACACGAATTCCTTGTCCACTCGACCCTCCATCCCCTCCCACCGATCTCCCTCCTGGCACTTATCCTTGTAAACGGAACAAGTGCTACACCTGCCCTTACACTTCCTCCCTCACCACCATTCAGGGCCCCAGACAGTCCTTCCAGGTGAGGCGACACTTCACCTGTGAATCGGCTGGTGTGGTATACTGCGTCTGGTGCTCCCAGTGTGGCCTTTTATATATTGGTGAGACCCAACGCAGACTGGGAGTCACTGAACACCTAGGTTCTGTCTGCCAGAGAAAGCAGGATCTCCCAGTGGCCACACATTTTAATTCCACATCCCATTTCCATTCTGATATGTCTATCCATGGCCTCCTCTACTGTCAAAATGAATCCAAACTCAGGTTGGAGGAACAACACCTCATATACCGGCTGGGTAGCCTCCAACCTGATGGCATGAACATTGACTTCTCCAACTTCCGTTAATACCCCTCCTCCCCTTCTTACCCCATCCCTCATCTATTTATCTATTTATTCATTCATCCATTTATTTATTTATTCATTTACCCATTTATTTATTTATTTGTTTGTTTGTTTGTTTGTTTGTTTGTTTATTATTTTTCCCTTTTTTCTCTCTCTGCCTCTCTCACAATCAGTCCTTGCCTGCTCTCCATCTTCCTTTCCCCCTTTCTTTCTCCCTAGACTTCCGATCCCATGAATCTCTTCCTTCTCCAGCTGTGTATCCCTTTTGCCAATCAACTTTCCAGCCCTTAGCTTCATCCCTCCTCCTATCATTTTAAATCTCCCCCTCCCCCCCCCCCACTTTCAAATCTTTTACTATCTTTTCTTTCAGTAGGTCCTGACGAAGGGTCTCGGCCCAAAACGTCGACTGTACTTCTTCCTATAGATGCTGCCTGGCCTGCTGTGTTCCAGCGTTGCTTGAACTTCCAGCATCTGCAGATTTCCTTGTGTTTGCGATTAGAAAAAAGTTTTCTTTTCATAACCTGATATGTTTTTATAGGATCCCTTGTCGTTCTTCAGAATACCAGTGAGTAGAGTCCCAGGCAATGCAATTTCTCCTTGGAAGTAATCCCCTCTTCTTTGGAATCAACCTGATGAACCTTTCAGCACTGCCTTCAAAGCCAGTATACCTTTGCTCAAGTAACGAGTCCAAAACTGGACCTAATAGTCCAGGTGCAGCCTAATCAGTACCCTGTATAGTTGCAACGTAACTTACCTGCTCTTAAATTCAATTCCCCTAGCAATGAAGACCAGTATTCCATTCGTCTTCTTGATAACTTGCAAAACAAACTTTTTGAATTCATCCACCAACACTCCCAAGTCCTTCTGCACACCAGAATGCTGTAATCAAAGTCAAGTCTTCAAGAGTCCATTTTTGAGTTATTCCAGCTGCACTTGACAGACTTTTCCACCTCGGTCCTCTTGCCAGAATATCATGGGTAGCCGGTCTTTGCTCAACTCTTTGGAAGGTCACACCTGAGTGAGGAATGTGAGGTGATTGGCAGGATTCTTAGCAGTGTGGAGGAACAGCAGGATTTTAGGATCCACGGTGATAGATCCCTCAAAGTTGCCGTGCAAGTTGATAGGGTGGTTAAGAAGGTATACAGGTGTCTTATGTATAGGTGTCTTGGTGTATAGGTGTATAGGTGTCTTGGTGTATAGGTGTATAGGTGTCTTGTGTATAGGTATCTTGGCATATAGGTGTATAGGTGTCTTGGCGTATAGATGTCTTGGCGTATAGGTGCCTTGGTGTATAGGTGTATAGGTGTCTTGGCATATAGGTGTATAGGTGTCTTGGCATATAGATGTCTTGGCGTATAGGTGCCTTGGTGTATAGGTGTATAGGTGTCTTGGTGTATAGGTGTCTTGGCGTATAGGTGTATAGGTGCCTTGGTGTATAGGTGTATAGGTGTCTTGGTGTATAGGTGTCTTGGCGTATAGGTGTATAGGTGCCTTGGTGTATAGGTGTATAGGTGTCTTGGCATATAGGTGTATAGGTGTCTTGGCGTATAGGTGTCTAAGCATATAGGTGTATAGGTGTCTTGGCATATTGTCTAGGCACATAGGTGTCTTGGCGTATAGGTGTCTAGGCATATAGGTGTATAGGTGTATAGGTGCCTTGGCATATAGGGCTCTTGGCATATAGGTGTATAGGTGTCTTGGCATATAGACGTATAGGCATATAAGGTGTCTTGACATATAGGTGTATAGGTGTCTTGGCCTTCATTAGTTGGGAGAGTGTTCATGAGCTGTGAAGTAATGTTGCAGTTTTATAAAACTCTGGCTAGATCTCACTTCAACTACTGTGTTCAGTTCTGGTTGCCTCATTATAGGAAGGATGTGGAAGCTTTAGAGAGAATGCTGAGGAGATTTACCAGAACGCTGTCTTGATTACAGAGCGTGCCTTATGAGGAAAGGTTGAGTGAGCTCAGGCTTTCCTCTTTGGAGTGAAGGAGAATGAGAGGCGACTCGATATGGGTGTATAAGATTCAAGATTGTTTAATGTCACTTCCAGTACACAAGTGAATGAAATAATTGTTACTCAGGATCCAATGCGGCACGGTAGGGTCCTGGTTAGCACAATAATTTACAGCTCAGGCAACCTGGGTTCAATTCCCAATACTGCCTTTGAGGAGTTTGTCCGTTCTCCCAGTAACTGTGTCGGTGCTCCGGTTTCCTTCCACGGTCCAAAGAGTTACTGGTCAGGTGGTTAAATAGTCATTGTAAATTGTCCAAATAAATAAATATTAAAAACACTCTAGGATGAAGAACAATAATAAAAAACACAATAAATACAAATACATAAAATAGATTTACAGTATGTCCATAAAGTGATGCCGAGTACAGGGGGTGACGCTGACTGGAAATGGTAAGGGCATAGTGGTGGGGTTGGTCAGGGGGTCGGGGGCGGAAGTGTTGATCAACCTTATTGAAAGTAACCATTTTTTTCAGTCTGGAGGGTTGTGGAGGGGTGGGTTAGTGAGTGGAGGCATTTGATGAGATGGGCAGGTTTGATTACCAATTGCAAAGTCTAAACATGAGAAAATCTGCAGACGTTGGAAATCCGAGCAACACACACAACATGCAGGAGGAACTCAGCATTGATGCAAATGAATAAACAGTAGATGATCTGAGCTGAGACTCTTCTTCAGAACTGGAAAGGAAGGGGGAAGATGCCAGAGTACAAAGGTTGGAAGTAGGGGAAGGAATCTGATAGGAGAGAGGACCATAGGAGAAAGGGAAGGAGGAGGGGACCCGGGGGAAGTGATAGGCAGGTGAGAAGAGGTAAGGCGCCATTGTGGGGAGTAGAAGAAGAGAGGAGGGGGAGGGAATTTCTTTTACCAAAAGGAGAAATCGCTATTCATGTCATCAGGTTGGAGGTGACACAGATGGGGTATTATATGTTGCTCCTCCACCCTGAGGGTGGCATCATCGTGGCACAAGAGGAGACTGACATGTCAGAGTGGGAACAGGGATGGGAATTAAAGTGTCTGGCCACCGGGAATGTGTTACACCTTGGCCCCAGAGGAACACTGACTCATTCGGCTGTATCTACGTACGGTCTGAATGTCAATTAAACCTGATTTGACTTGGCTCTGCACTTGATGGAGCAGAGGTCCCCCAATTTACAACGGGTCTCAGCAGAGTAGAGGAGGCCGCATTGGAGCTCCAGGCAAAGTAGAGAACCCCAGTGGATTCACAGGTGAAGTGTTGTCTCACCTGGAAGGACTGCTTGGGGCCCTGAATGGAGGTGAACAGGCAGGTGTAGCACTTTGGCTGCTTGCAGGAGTAAATGCGGGAGGGAGATTAGTGGGGAGGGACAAGTTGACAGGGTACATGATCGGGAGCAATGCCTTCCTGTCCACTGTGGTGACGTTTCTACCATCGAGTGATACAGCATATCAGGATGCTCTCTTCTGCACGTCTGTAGAAGGACGTGAGTATAGATGTACGTAGTCCAACTCTCTTCAGCCTCCTCATAAAGTAGAGGCATTGGTGAGCTTTCCTGATTATGTAAGATATGTTCTGGGATAATGAGAGATTGTGTGAGATGTGCACTCCCAGGAGTTTGAAACTCCTTATAGTTTTCACTGCTGTGCTGCTGATGTAAAGATGGTTGTGAGCGGTGTGAGTTCTCCTGAAATCGATAACCATCTTCTTTGTTTTGATGACTTTGAAGAAGAGGTTATTTGCCCGGCACCAGGCTTTGAGCTCTTCCACCTCTCTGTAGGCCATCATTGTTGGTGATGAACCCCACCACTGTCGTGTCATTGGTGAACTTGTCCTTATGATTACTCCACTGTTTGGCCATGCAGTTATGTTTGAGCAGAGTGTACAGTAATGGGCTCAGCCCACAGCCCTGGGGAGGACACCCCTGTTAAGAATGGTAGAGAGGGAGGAGCAGTTGTGTATCTTGACTATCTGAAGTCCAATACCCAGTTGCACAGTGATGTATTTAGACCTAGGAGTTTGTTCATCAGGGTATATTGGGACAATAGTGTCCCAACATACTGAACATGGATTGAAATTCAGAAACAGTATTCTGAAGCATAGGTAAGGGTCTTTGTTTTCCAGAAGTGTCAGGGCCAGGTGCGTGAGCAGTTCTGTCGGTCAGCATATTGCTGAGTGTCCAGTGCGGCAGGAATGGAGGTTGGATATGTACCATCACCAGCTGTTCAAAGCACTTCACGATGATTGGTGTCAATGCCACTGGGCGGTGGTTATTTAGTTCTGAAGGTGCAGAGTTCTTTGGTACAGGGATGATGGGGCTGATTTGAAGCAGCCAGAATGAATGAACTGTTGAAGACATCCATGAAGTTGTCAGGGGGGTGTGCCCACTCCCACTGAATACTCAGCCTGGAATGATGTCTGATCCGGTAGCCTTATGGGGGTTGACATTCTGCAGAGTCCTTCCCACCTCTACTGCTGTTACAGACAGTGGCTGCTCACCTGGGAGGGGGCAGCTTTGAGTTGCATGCCTCGACGAGTGCATAAAAGTGGTTTAGACCATCAAGGAGGGAGGTGTCACTGGTACAGGCGATGCTGTTTTTCCTTGTGTAGCCAGTAAAGCCCTTGATGCCGAGCCACATGCGCCAGGGATCTTCATTGGGCAGATGCTCCTGTAGTTTTTGTGCGTAGGCGGCCTTTGCCCTCTTGTTGCCGCAGGCAAGGATTTTCCTGGCCACTCTGAGAGCTGTACTGTCACCAGACTTGAAGACAGTGTCCTGGGCCTTTAGTGGAGAGAGTACCTCAGCATTGTGCCAAGCTTGTGGTTGAGCCGAGAATGACTGTTCTTGAGGTACCAACGTTGTCTACACACTTACAGATGTATCCATGGTAATAAGATGGTGAGAGTGGACAACCAGGATGCCAATGGCTAAAACAAGCGGAGGTAATCTTTAGGTGATTGGAGGAGCACTGGATTGTGGGGGGGTGGGGTGGAAGTCAGAGATAAGTTTTGGATGGAATACTTTGCCAGGGGTGGTGGTAGAGGCAGATACATTGGGAGGTTTAACGGATTCTTAGATAGGCACGTGGATGAAAAGCTGTGTGGGAGGGAATGTTTAGATAGACACAACATTGTGGGCCGACTGGCCTGTACTGTGCTGTATTGAACAATGTATGAGGGACTTCTCACTCTTGTTTCTCATCAGATTCAGATTCAGATTCAGTTTATTGTCATTTAGAAACCACAAATGCAATGCAGTTAAAAAATGAGACAACGTTCCTCCAGAATGATATCAACAAAGCAGACGACAAAACAGACTACACCAGAAAATTCTGATAACGTTTGGCAATCCCCAATCCAGAGTCCGGAGAGGCTGCTGCGTATTAATATCACGCTATCGTCTAGAGCATTCCCCGGAAAGGAGCTCCACATCCACCAGCCAAACAAGACCAAAAACTAAAGCTATAAGACCTGCACAAAACCACATAGTTACAACAGTGCAAACAATAGCATAATTGATAAAAAAAAACAGACCATGGGCACAGTAAAAATAGTCCAAAAATGTTAAAAGACCATAAATTCAAAAGAAACCACCACACAGATTCCACAAGTCCCCAGGGTCCCGATTGACTCGTCATCCCACGCTGGCGGCAGAAGGGAATACCCCCACCATGGACTTCCATGGCGCCGCCCGACTCAGCTCGCAGACGCAGCACACACTGAAAGCGACCTGACCGCAGCGGACTCTGAGTCTGTCGAAACTCCGATTCTCCAACCATCCCCTCCGGCACAGCTTCTCCGAGCACCATCCTCTGCCGAGCATATTAAGACGCCCCCGCCAACGGCCATCGGCAACGGGACCCCGAGGACTGGGGGCCTGTTCTTCCCAGCAGAGACCCGGACCTCACAGCAGCAGCAGCAACGAAGAAGGTCTTCCTGGAGATTTCCAGATGCTCCCACATCTGTTTTTCATCTGATTATGATTGCGCACAGCACCCAGCTTCATAAATAACAGATAATCAGCTCCGGAGTAGCCGCTGTAAGCTGCGTCGCGCCGCCATCTTGGATCGTAAATTTTGTTACCGTTGCACCAACCAAGAATAGTGTAGAAATATAGCAATATAAAACCATAAATAATTAAATAATATTAAGTAAATTATTCCAAGTGGAAATAAGCCCAGGACCAGCCTATTGTAAAGTTTGATGGCCACAGGTAGGAATGACTTCCTATGACGTTCAGTGGAACGAGTCTCGGTGGAATGAGTCTCTGGCTGAATGTACTCCTGTGCCTAACCAGTACATTATGGAGTGGGAGACATTGTCCAAGATGGCATGCAACTTGGACAGCATCCTCTTTTCAGACACCACCGTCAGAGAGTCCAGTTCCACCCCCACAACATCACTGGCCTTACGAATGAGCTTGTTGATTCTGTTGGTGTCTGCTGCCTCAGCACACAACAGCAAACGTGATAGCACTGGCCACCACAGACTCGTAGAACATCCTCAGCATCGTCCGGCAGATGTTAAAGGACCTCAGTCTCCTCAGGAAATAGAGACGGCTCTGACCCTTCTTGTAGACAGCCTCAGTGTTCTTTGACCAGTCCAGTTTATTGTCCATTTGTATCCCCAGGTATTTGTAATCCTCCACTATGTCCACACTGACCCCTTGGATGGAAACAGGGGTCTCGGATGCCTTAGCCCTCCTCAGGTCCACCACCAGCTCCCTAGTTTTTTTCATATTAAGCTGCAGATGATTCTGCTCGCACCATGTGACAAAGTTTCCCACCGTAGCCCTGTACTCGGCCTCATCTCCCTTGCTGATGCATCCAACTATGGCCGAGTCATCAGAAAACTTCTGAAGATGACAAGACTCTGTGTTGTAGCTGACGTCCAAGGTGTAGATGGTGAAGAGAAAGGAAGCTACTCTGTCTCACAAGAACGAGACAGAGTAACAGGATGGACTCGATGGACCGAAGCATCTGCTTGAGCTGTAGTGCTTCATGACTCTAGAATTAGATTAGTAATTGGAAAGAGTTGGGTTATTTAGAATAACTTCGTAATTTATTTTTGTTGGGATAATTTGATTATGACTAATGTGTTATTATAATATGTATATAAAAAGTAACATGTGACCCAGTACAGTGAATCTATTATTTGGAGTGACATTGTTATAGATTAGCCTTTATTTGCTCAGCATGGTGACCGCACATCACAGAGTGACAGTGCTCAGTCTCAGATATAAACAAGCCTGATTTAAATCCCCAGAGTTGCATTTGTTTGCTGAGCTTCCAATCGCCATCACACAGAGATCTATTTCCCGGCTCTTTCAGGGCTGGTTGAATGATTAGGGTCAGGAGCCTGTGTTTCCTTGTTCCGCAGCCTGAATGGCGGACGGTAGGGTTGCATTGAGCACTGCGGGCCTCGGGGATTGCTTGAGGTGCTGCCGGACCTGTTGGCTCTGGGACAGAAGCTGCCCTGGATGGCTGGCTGGGCTTCATTGTTCCGCGATGTGTCACTCCAGAGGCCTGCCCTTTGTGTTGCTGGCAGATGCACAACAGGCAACCTCTGATGGATGGTCACTTGAACAATTGGGTCATCCAAATCGACTTTCTTCTGGTGGGTGGGTGTGGGGGAGCTGGAGGACGGTGGAAGGAGCGGGGGGGGGGGGGGCGGGGTTGGTGGTGGTGAACATGTGTTAGCCGTCTCCTCGCTGACATCTGCTGCCCTGTGGGAGAACAGACAAAGCGACAGCCATGATCTCCACAGCGACAGGGGAATGCACGCGGCAAAAGGTGGGAAGGTTGGCCGTTCGTGAGTCCAAGCAGGAAGGAGTTCTTCATTAAATAGGAGGCTGTAACACAAAATCTCCATAGCAACTGGAGAGTTGGAGTTGGACTGACCAAGGGAGAGGCACCACCAACTGCTGCTTTGTAACTCGCTCACTGAGAGCCCGCGGGCTTGTTGGTCACTGAAGGGTCTTCCTAGACATTTCAAAATGGAGTATTATAGCCCTCTCCCACCCCCATCAGCCCACTCAAGATTTCCCATTTATCAGCTTATCCAACATAAGGCACAACTAATTTGTTATTATCTAACTATTCTATAAATAGATAGCCTGCTTTGCCCTAGAGTTGCTGAATTACTCCCTCACTGACATGTAATGCTTTCAATGTTAACCACTACATTAGACAAACTGGACCCGTACTACAGATCAATGGCTGAAATGAATATTACAAACTAATGCTACAGTGGAAAATTACTGTAGAACTGTTTGTTTTATAACATCTCTCCAATCTCCACTCAGTTGAATAAGTGCATATAAAGGGAATTCAATGGTTCAATTTAATGTCAGAAAATGTATACAGTATACAACCTGAATCCTTACTCGCCACAGCCATCCACAAAACAGAAAGAAACAAGATAGATAAACATTAGAAGCCCAGAGACACCCTCCCACCTCCCATGAACAAACAGCAGCAAAGCATCAACCCTCTCCTTACCCCCACTTGTTCCAGCAAAGCATCAACCCTCCCCTTACCCCCACTTGTTCCAGCAAAGCATCAACCCTCCCCTTACCCCCACTTGTTCCAGCAAAGCAACAGCAAGCTACCAAGGACCATGACCTATAGTCCATCAAAAACTACTGTCCATTCCAACACTTTGACATCTCAGCAGGTTCTCTCATGAATGAGGGAGAGGGAGAGAGAGAGAGAGAGAGAGAGAGAGACAGAGACAGAGAGAGAGAGACTGCTCCTGCCACAGCGAGAGAGGAGACCAACAGCTTGCTGTTTCAATGTTACAGTCTCCTGCATTGCTTATTTGAGCTCTCCTGACTCGGGAACCAGCAGACTCTCCCTCACTGTCAAGAGAGAGAGAGATCACTCAAATGCTGAGGCCTCTGACAGCCGTGCCTGCTGCCTTGATGTTTCGATCTCCCACAACACTTCTGTTGGTGACATTGGCAAGGAACCTGGTTGTCCTCAGGGCCACTCCCGAAGGCGCCTGTCTCCTAAGCCACTCCTGAAGATACCGAAATGTAGGCCGCTCTGAGAGTAACAACGAGCAAGAACTCCTCCATCTGTGAAGAACATAGTTTGGGTGCAGCTGTAGATCATAAACTCTGACAGGACCCCAGCCGCCTCGAAAAGGAAAAAAAGCGACATGAGAACAGAAGATTTTAACTGTTTTGTGAATGAACTTGAAGAAGTCCACAAAAACCTCTGCCGCTATCTTCAGCTCCTCCCACGCCAAAGGTAAATGGTGCCTATCTTAATGCAAGGAGCATTACTAGTTAAGTAGATGAACCCTGTTTTAGCAAACACAGGGGTTTACGGTATTGTTGCCCTGGTTGATACATAGTGAAAGCCAGGCTGGACACAACTCAATTCTGCAGGTGAGATGGAGGGGGACGGAGGACATGGAAGAGGAGTCAAGGGGGAGAAGGCATTGCACTGTTAGTCAAAGCTTGCATTACTCCAGTAATGAAGGAAGATGTCCTAGAAAGCTCCTAAACAAGATTATATAGAACATAGAACATTACAACACAGTTCAGCTACTTCAGCCCTTGATTTTGTGGTGACCTACGTAATTATTCTAAATTCAATGTAACTTTTCCCTCTGCAAAGCTTTCAGTTTTTCTATCATCTACATGCCTACCTAAGAGTTTCTTAAATGTCCTTAATGTGCCTGCCTCTACCACCATTTCTGGCAGTGTGTTCTGCACCCCATCAGTTCTCTGCAGATAAAAACTTAGTTGCGACACCCACCTATACTTTCCTCTAATCATCTTAAAATTATTCACCCACACGTTAGCCACTTCAACTCTGGGATAAAAAGTTTCTGTCTATTCCTCTTATCATCTTGTACGTCTCTATCAGGTCACCTCTCATCTTCCTTTGCTTCAAAGAGAAAAGTCCTAGCTCACTCAACCTATCCTCATAAGACTTGCTATCCAATCCAGGCAGTGTAACACACACAAAAGAACTCAGCAGGCCAGGCAGCATCCATGGAAAAAAGTACAGCTGACATTTCGGGCCAAATCCCTTTGGTAGGACTGGAGAAAAAAAGCTGAGGAGTAGATTTAAAAGGTGGAGGAGGAAAGAGAGAACCACCAGGTGATAGGTGAAAGGGGGAGGGATGAGGTAAAGAGCAGGGAAGTTGATTGGTGAGAGAGTAGATTATGAGACTGCTTTGCAAGCACCTACACCAGAACAATTGGGATCTCTCAGTGGTCACCCATTTTAATTCTACTTCCTATTCCCATTCCGATATGTCCATCCATGGCCTCCTCCACTGTCGGGATAAGGCCACACTCAGGTTGGAGGAACAACAACTCATGTTCCATTTGGGTAGCCTCCAACCTGATGGCACAAACATCAATTTCTCAAACTTCTAGTAATGTCTCCCCCCCCCCACCCACTTCATCATGTCCCATCCCCTTTTCCTTCTCTCATGTCATCTCCTTGCCCGCCCATCGCCTCCCTCTGGTGCCCCTATCAACCCCCCTTTTCTCTTTCTTCCATGGCCTCATGTCTCTTTTGTCAATCAACTTCCTCACTCTTTACTTCATCCCTTCCCCTCCGATTTCACCTATCGCCTAATGTTTCTCTCTACCCCTCACCCCCCCACCTTTCAAATCTACTCCTCAGCTTTTTTTCTCCAGTCCTGCCGAAGGGTTTTGGCGCAAAATGTCAACTGTATGTTTTTCCCATAGATGCTGCCTGGCCTGCTGAGTTCCTCTGATGTTGCTGTTCATCACAGTAGATGTGAGCGCCACTGAGTGATAGTCGTCGAGGCTGCTCACCCTGCTCTTCTCTTCTTGGGCGTTGGTGTGACTGTCACCTTTTTGAATTGGGTAGAAACCTCTGACTGCGGTAATGAGAGATTGAAAATGTCCTTGGACACTCCAGCCGGTCGGTTGCATGGGTTTTCAGAGTCCGGCCAGGTACACCATCAGGGCCTAGGGCCTGTTCTGACATCAGCCTCTGAGACAGGTCGCAGGGTCACCAGATGCTGCAGGGATTCGCACAGATGCAGTTTTATTCTCCTTTTCAAAGTGTACACAAAAGGCTTTGAGCTCATCTGGGAATAAAGTACCAAAGCCATTCACAGTTCAGGTTTTGCTTTGTAGGAAGTAATGGCCTGCAAGCCCTGCTGAAGCTGACGTACATCCAATTCTGTCTAAGCTCAGTCAGAATTTTCTCTCCATTGGTCATACTAGACTTCTTCTGAAGTTCTGAATCTCTGGTCTTGAATGCCCCAGATCCGGCCCTCAGCAGACCACAAATCTTCCGGTTCATCCACGGCTTTTGATCTGGCTACATCGGGTATGTTCTCGAAGGAACTCACTCATCCACACAAGATCTGATGAAGTCGGTGAAAACCGTGGCATATTCATTCCGACTCGAACATGGGAACACTTTCTCTGTGTTATATTCACCTTAATTAATTTTATTCCTTTTAAGATACTTTAATGATCATTTTTAAGCTCATGTTAATGAATGATTTTTAATTGTTTCCAAATGTTAAAGCTATTTAAATATGCTTCAGATCAGAGTCAGATCTTGCCCTTTTGTCCATAAGACTATAAGGCATAGGAGCAGAATTAGGCCATTTGGCCCATCTTTTCTGCTCTGCCATTCCACCATGGCTGATTTATTACCCCTCTCAACCCTATTCTCCTGCCTCCCCTCTTCTCTCCATAACCCTTGAAACCCTTACTAATCAAGAGCCCATCAGCCTCCATTTTAAATACAGACAATAACTTGGCCTTCCCAGCCATCTGTGGCAACAAATTCCTCAGATTCACTATCCTCTGGCTGAAGAAATTCCACCTCATCTCTGCTTTAATAGGATGTCCTTCTACTCTGAGGCTGGGTGTAATGGTTCAAGACTATTGGAAACAGCCTCTCCGCTCTCAGTCGAGGCCCGCAGAAGGTGATTCAGGGCATGATGTCACCAGTCTGCCCATCGTCTGAAGTCCAGTTGCCACTGGGATCTTTGTGGGTCTCTCCAGGATGTGAGGGGATCAGACATTGGCAATTGACACGGGAAGATCCCAAATGAAAAAAAAATTGCAAATGTAGCATCTGTGCCCCCAATTTACCCCGTCAAGCAAAAGGTTACAAGCACTGTAGTTAATGAAAAGATGCATATAAAATGTTGGAGGAACTCTGCAGGCCATGCAGCATCTATGGAGGGGAATAAACAGTTGATCTTTCAGGCAGAGTCCCTTCATCAGGACTGGGAGGGTAAGAAGGTGGAGGAGGAGCAGGGGTCAGGGGAAGCTGACAGGGAAATGATGCCAGAAACTGAGGTGGAAGAGGGAGAGGGCTGAAGAGGAAGGAATCTGATAGGAGAGGGCAGGGGAGTAAAGGGAAGGATGTGGAAGGAGAAGGCAGGGGAAGGGAAAGGCAGGGGAAGGAGAGGGCAGGGGAGTAAAGGGAAGGATGTGGGAAGCTAGAGGGAGGCGACGGGCAGGTCACGAGAGAAGGTGAGGTGAAGAGGAGGGATGGGCGGACCACCAGAAAAGAGTAAAAACCCAGAAGGGTGGGTGGGGGGTAAATGAAGTGGAGTGGTTATCTGGAGAAACCAAAACTCATGCCATCAGGTCGGAAGCTACCCAGACAGAATAGATGATTTTTCTCCTTCCAACCCTTGCATTTTACCCCTCTCAACCCCATTCCCCTGCCTCCCCCCTTCCCTCCATAACCCTTGAAACCCTGACTGTGTTTGGCCTCATTGTGCCAGGCCATGGTGTCAGGAGATACATTATGTCTCTGGCCCCTTCTCCTTAACAGAGTGCCATGTCTCGTACCCCCAACCCAGAGAACCCCGATCTCACCTCGCATGCAAAAGCTGACATTTCCGACAACGTAGCAGCCAGTCCATCGGAATAAAATCCTTGAAGATTCAAGAGCTACAGATATTTCTACAGAAGGCGG
Source organism: Hypanus sabinus (assembly GCF_030144855.1). NCBI lineage: Eukaryota > Metazoa > Chordata > Chondrichthyes > Myliobatiformes > Dasyatidae > Hypanus > Hypanus sabinus. Next base: position 15,300,008 of record NC_082726.1, read on the forward strand.
CTACGTTTAAGGTGTCCCATTTAACTACCTTGGTTCACTCATCAATACTATCCACTTCACTAGTTTCCCCTGTCATCCTTTCTCCCCTCGTTCCAATCAACTGCCCCCAGATTCTTCCCTTTACCAGCCAATCACACTGCCAATCCTTGTACCTTTGGAATGTGGCAGGAAACCAGAACTCCCCAAAGAAACTCACCTGGCTACAGGAAGAGCATGCCAACTCCACATAGGCAGCACCTGAGGTCAGGTTCGAACCCTGGTCACCGGAGCTGTGAGGCAGCGGGCCTTCTGCGTCAATGGACGCTGTGCTGTCTCAGCTGCTCCCTGTTGGAGGGCGGAAGAATTAAAACAGAAATGGTTTGGAGTTACTGGAGGTCAGTAACTACGTTCAGCCATCCGAATATTTAATTTTAATTGTTAAACCAAAAGGTTTGACAGTGAAGCAAATTAACATCAAAGGTTTTTACTGATCAACAGGTGTAGATTAGGTATGCATTCTTGACTTCAGGCTCCTGTACCTCCATGTTGATGGGAGCTTTGAGAAGGTGGTGAGTGAAAGAGTTAAGAAGCTTGTCAGAGAATATGCAGTATTAAATGGGTTATTTATGGCAAATGGTATTTTAACACTAGAAAATAAAGTGAGTCACAGTGAGTCAATGAGAGCTGACAGGGGCAGGGACTCAGCACGAGCGACAGGAGGATTCAAGCATAGAGAAAGGGCTGCACAGTGCAGGATCCTCACCCTTCCACCAAATACTGCAAGAAGTGACCTAAATACCGCTCAATAGTGCTTGATCGCAGAGACTCTGTTGCATTCACTTCTTAATTTGTTACCTAAAATACGTAGACCATAGAACAGTACAGTACAGGAAGTGGCCCTTCAGCCCACAATGTTATACTGGACCAACTCTGAAGTAAGCCAACCACCCCCTCTAAAATCTAATCCCTCCAACCCACACAGTGTCCGTATCCCTCCACCTTCCTCGCATTCATGTACCTAGCTAAACGCCTCTTAAAAGCCTCTAATGTATTTGCCTCTACCACCATACCAGGCATCCACCACTCTCTGGGTAAAATACTTACCCCTCATGTCCCACTTGAACCTACCCCCCCCCCCCCCACCTCCTCACTCTCTGGTATTAGGCACTCATTTTCAGAATGGAAGTGTCACTGGGAGGACCAGCATTTAATCACCCTTGGAAATGAGGTGTTGAGCTTCCTTCCCGAGACCTTCTGGTGTAGGTGCTCCCATAGTCCTGCAGCGGAGGGAGCTGCAGGATCTAGACTCCGCAAGCACCGTATCCCCGTGAGGCTTTGCCTCAGAGATCCCCTGCCGCCTTCTCACAGCTACCATCGGGCAGGAGGCACCTAAGCCTGAAGCTCCACACTACCACGTTCAAGAACAGCCACTTCCATTCGAACGTTTGGCTCTTGAACCAGCTGCCACAACCCAAATCACAAGCTCAGTTTAGCGACACGATGACCACTTTAAGCTTCAAAGGACGTGGCTCTTTTGCTCTAATTGTATTCCTTCTTACAAAAACTGAGTATAATTTACGTTTTCTCTTGTGCCTGCTGCTCACAGGGTGTGTGCTTGTGATGCACTGCAAGCTTTACTTCGCACCTGTGCAGCACCTACTCACGTGTTTGACAGCAAACTCGGCTTTGACTTTGAAAGGCGGTCGATTTCCAGCCAGGGTGGTGCACAACCTGTGGGTGTGGTGGTATTCCCACGCGCTTGCTGCCCTTGTTCTGAGGGACAGGGGTTGTGTACTTGGCCACAGAGCACAGAACAGGAACGGACCCTTCAGTCCATGGTGTCTGTGCGGACCATGATGCCAATTTTACACGTCTGTACCAGTCCATTCTCTGCCTGTCTAAATGCCCCTAGAAAATTACTGTTGTATCTGCTTCTACCACCTCCCTTGGCAGCACGTTCAAGGCACCCATAAATGTCCACGTAAAAATATCTTGCAGCATAAAATTGCTTTAAACTTTCCACCTCTCACCTTAAACAGTGCCCTCTAGTGCCTGACATTTGCACCCTGGGGGAAAGACTCCACCCTATCTATGCCTCTCAGAACTTTACCAACATGCTTCTATCAGTTCTCCCCTTGGACTCCACCAATCCAAGCCCGACCTCCCCTTAAAGCGAATACTCTCTAATTCAGGTAACAGTCTGGTAAACTTCTGCATCCTCTGCAAGGGCTCCACACCCTCCCTGTAAAGCTGAGACACGATGCTCCAGGTACGGCCTAACTAAGGTTTCATATAAAAGCCTTCTGAATTCCAGAGTATGCATCCTGACTGGTGAAGGCAAGCAAAGACGCAGCAGGTTCTGCAGATGAACAAAATCTGGAGCAAAGTACACAAAATGCTGGAGGAACTCAGCGAGTCAGGCAGCATCTATGGAGGGGGATAAACAGTCGACATTATGGACTACGCATCTTGCTTATCCACCGACCTACTTGTTTTACCACTTTCAGGGAACAATGGACTTGTGATAATGAGATACCCTTTGTTGTGCATTTACTGTATATAAAGCTATTCTGGATTTAAACTACAGGGGCTTTACAACATTGCCACTGATCTGACAGCGACTTCTGTCGCACCTCGTGACTATATGCTGCGTGTCAGTTGCACCTTGCAGATGATGGGCTCTGATGTTTCTCTGGGTACACCCACTGATCCATCTGCTTTTGACCCCAGTACACCTCAGTTGTCCATAGTGATCTTCATACTATACGTGTAAGGTCAGCACATTGTCCTGGGATACTGTGATTTAATGCACATCTATAGTGCCCAATGCTGCTCTGTGTCAGTAGATCACTCAATGCTGCAGAGTTTGGCTTGGGAAAGGAAATCTAGCGAGCCATGTTCGGAAGGAATCCTTAAGAGATGTTTCTCTCTTCACATATGCTGCCTGATCTAGCGAGTATTTCCAGCCCTTTCTTTGTCTATTTCAGACTGGGAGAGACTGGGGAGAACAACTGGACACCGGGTAAAGCTGGGTGAATGCGATGCAAGTGAAAACTAGCCTTAATTTAACGGGAGAGTGGAACAGACCTGAACTGCCAAACAGCCTCCTCCTGCTTCCAATGGTCCCAATTTTCAGGAGCAAGTGGTTTGGTTTGGAAGAGTTTCAATGAGGACCATGCATCAAGATGAAAAACTTTAGGTTCTTCTGTCATTTTTAATTAATTGTGACATGTCAGGAAAAGCAATGGCGGAAGAACAGAGAGGGGGCACTTTGAATGAGGCAGGGATGACTAATTTCCCAAAGTATGGAGCCTATGAATTAATAGTGTGCTTCACTGGAGCAAAATGCCATGAACGAGGAGCCTGTTGCTGAGCTGGAGCTTGGGATATAGTCCTGCTGGTGGTTGCACTATTGTTAAATCAAACAGTTTGTCAGACAGCGCCATGAATGAGGCACAGTTTCAATTCTGGGCTGTCGAATAAAAGATCTAATATTCTATGAACAAACTATTCATAAGAACTTAATTGGCAATTGGCATTTTAGCCATGGTCAGCACCTGCTGTAACCCCTGTGTGAACTTTATGCTTGAGTCACCGCTTACTGGAGTTATTGAGTGAATTGTCACAACGTGTAACAGACACACAAATTATGAAGGAGCCAAACTGTGTGAAAAGCGGGCCCAATGTGGTCTCATCATCTGGCCAAGCAGGGTCCTCTTTAATGTTGTTGTCTTCTTTTTAAGCCTTTTGAACTCACTCATTAACTTTACTGGTGAGACAGTTTCAGAACCATTCTCATTGCCTGAGTCTGGGACAGAATTGGGTTATAGTTCATGTGGAGACATGGAAGGGACTTCCCTTTCCCTTACAGACTGCTTGACTGAGAGGGAAAGTTCTGCATTTTAACTGATAGCACAGCCAGCCCCAGAATATCTCAAAATTCCTTCCCACCATGGAGAAACAGCTTTGAGTAATAATTGTTTCTAGTGTGAGCCATATGATGGTCCATTTACACGCAGCCACTGCCACACGAGGTGAAAAATCATTGCAGATGCTGGAAATCTGAAACAAAAACCGGAAAGTACCCAACCGGTCAGGCGGCATCTGGGGAAGTTCAGTTCTGATGAAGGCTCTCAGGCTAGATACGACACTGCCCTTCCCAAGAAAGACCTAAGGAAACTGCAGAGAGCTGTGAACTCAGCTCAGCACAGATCAGAAACCAGCCTCCGCTCTATGGACGGCGTCTACACTTGGCGTTGATAGAGCAGACAGCATAATCAAGGATCTCACCCTCCCCAAACAATCTCTCTTCCCCCCCCCCCCCCGCCCATCAGGCAGAAAATACAAAAAAGCCTCGAAGTGTATATCCTCAGGCTTCAACCCCACTGTTACAAGATATTGAATGCTTCCCTGTCGAATAAGGTGCACCTTGACATCACAGTCTCCCTCGTTGTGGCCTTATTATCTGCCTGCACTGCACTTTCTCTGTAACCAGAATACTTTATTCAGCATTCTGTATTGTTTCCCTACATGGATGACATGCAGCACAAAGTTTTTTTTTACTGTAGCTCTGTGTGGAAACCAATTCACCAATTTACTTGAAACATGACTCGGCCCATCAAGTCTGTTCTGTTATTCCACCACGACTGATTAACAATCTCTCACCCTCTCCCCATAACTTTGATGCCCTTACTAATCAAAAATCTGTCAACCTCTGCTTTAATATACCCAGTGAATTCCACAGATTCAGCATCCTCTGGCTAAAGAAATTCATCTGTATCTTTGATCTAAGCTTTCCATTCTGAGGTTGCGCCCTCTGGCCCTAGATTCCCCCACTATAGAAAACATTTTTTCCATGTCAACTTTATCTAGGCCTTATATTTGATGGGTTTCAATGAGATTTCCCCCTCATTCTTCTAAAATCCAGCAAGTAAAGGGCCAGAGCTATCACACACTCCTGATATGCTAACATTTTCATTCCTGGAATCATTCTTATGAACCTCCTCTGCATCCTCTCCTTTGTCAACGCATCATTTCTTAGATAAGGGGCCCAAAACTAATCGCAACACTCCAAGTGCAGTCTGACCATTACCTTATAAAACCTCAGCATTACATCCTTGCTTTTATATTTTAGATCTCTCAAAAGGAATACAAACATTGCATTTGCCTTCCTTACCACTGTCTCAACCTGCAAATTAACCTTCAGGGAATCCTGCACAAGGACTCATAAGTCTCTTTGCACCTCTAATTTTTTGAATTTTCTCCCCGTTTAGAAAATAGTCAATGTCTTTATTCTTCCTACTGAAGTGCATGGCCATACACTTCTGTATATTATATTCCCTCTGCCACTTCTTTGCCCACTCACCCAATCTGTCCAAGACCTCCTACTTCCTCAACGCCTCCCGGGCCCCCCACCTATCTTTGCATCATCCGCAAACTTGGCCACAAATTCATCAATTCCATCATCCAGATCATTGACGTGAATCGTGAAAAGGAGCGTTCCCTACACTGACTGCTGCTGAACACCACTAGTCACTGGCAGCCAACCCAGAAAAGGCTCCCTTTATTCCCACTCTTTGCCTCCTGTCATTCAGCCAATCCTTTATCCGTGCTAGCATCTTTCCTGTAATTCCATGGGCTCTTATCTTGTTTAGCAGCCTCGTGTGCAGCACCTTGTCAAAGGCCTTCTGAAATACCAAGTAAAAAAATCCACTGACTCTCCTTTGTCTACTCTGCCTGTTATTGCCTGAATGAATTCCAACAGATTTGTCAGAACTTATGGTGAAGTTCTACTCACTCAACCTCAGGTTTGATCTCAATGGTCTCCAAACATTCACCTCAGACCCTCTCTAAGGGCTTTATGGGCCTAGTGAAGTGGTCCCTCATCTGCCACACCTGTCAGTACAGCCTGCCTCCATATACCCCTCTCCAACTTCTTCCTTTTACCATACCCTGCCCCTTCCTGACAATGGGCGAGAGACCTCTCCACCACATTAGCACATATCTCCCTTCACCTCTGGAAAACTTTGCAAAGCTTGCCCTGGCCCTCACACATTCCACACCCTCAAGATGCTTTGCTTTATTCATCTTCAGGACTGGGGCGTCACTGAGCCAGGTTAGTATTGCTCATCCTTAACTGCCCAGCTGTGGTCCTCTAGTGAAGGTACTCCCTCCCTCGGGGAGGGAGTTTCAGTGAAGAGGAAGGACCAGTGAGATGTTTAGAAGTCACTTCCCACCCTCATCCTCCATTCCCTCCACCTGGCTCCTGTTTCCCACTCCTCTGCTCCACCTCCCCTACCTGGCTCCAGCTGCCCGTCATCCTTCAGTCCACCAATCACCTTGGGCTGCTGTTACTTCTTCTCTTTATATTGGCTCTCTCCTCTCTCCCCTCTCTGGACCATTGGATTTGAGAGTGGGGCATGCATCTTGCGGTTCCAGCCATTTCATTGTGTCATAACACAGAAATAACAGTAACCAACTCTGTAAGGAAGGGAGAGGGTGAAGAGTGAAGACAAAGAAAGACAAAGAACAAACAAGTCATGATTGTCTTAGACTAAAACTAGCTCAAGCTGGAGAGATAAGAGACGGTCTATTGATAAAAGGTAACCTACGAAACAGTGAGGTTCAATGTCGTGACGGGCTGCAGAGAAACTACATGGAAAATATAGAATCAGCTGGACGACTATTACTGAAAATTCACTCAACAATTACAGACAAACGGGCAAGCATAAACTACACACAAAATAACAATTTAGGCTCTGATGCAACAGTCCTGACCTGTAACGTTGACAATTCTTTTCTTCCTTCAGATGCTGCTCGACCTGTGGGTTCCTCCAGCAGGTTGCTAGCAGAGTTTTCAGAAGTCAGTGTTTGTGACTAAGGGGAGCCTGCTGGTGGTAAGGTTCCCTTTGCTCTCCATACAGGTAGAGGGCACGGTGTGGGAGAACCTGGAGAAGTAAATGCAGTGTATTTTGTAGACAGTGCCCACTGCACCCTCTGCGTGCCATTGGCAGAGAGAATGAATGTTTAGGGTGATGGATGGGGTACCACTCTGTTGGTGATCTTTGTTATCAAGGTTCAGGAGAGCTGTGGGAGCTGCAGTCACAGAGGCAGGTAGGGAATGTTCCATTGTCCTCCTGAGGCATCTTGTAGATGAAGGAAAGGCTTTTGTACATCAGGAACACAGAGACAAATCTCAGCAAATCAGATGAAGGAAATAACAGAGGACATGAGAAGGAAACCCACGAGGACCAGTGAAGAAGGTCTACCATGCCAAAAGGGCCTCAGCTTCACAGGGTGCTGACAGCCACCTTGACCTGGACCTCAGTATCAGAGACAGTGAAACCAAAAAAACGGAGGGGAGGGGTTCCTGAAAGGGCAGAATCTGAGTGAGGTCATGGCAAATGCAAGACCAAGAGCTATCGCCTCTGGAAAGATGATGAGTCAACGAGGTCAGGAGAAGCAGGGAGGGAAGGATACTGAGAGACCTCCAACAGCAGTCATTGGGTTCTCCTTTGATCACTGCCTTGAGAGCCAGTAACCAGTTAGTTAGATCATGTTGGTCTCCTACATTGGCAATGGATTTCAGGGAATGGGTGAGATTTGGGAAATGGTCCAGCTCCCATTTGGTAAGTGCTTGGCCAGAGTCGGAGTCAGAAGCAGTGGGGTGAAACCCCACTGGTGGACAGCCCCTTCCTTAGAGAGTGCATCATTGTAGGAATGAAGTAAACAATGCTGTTGACCACTCCAAACCACTGGATCACGGAGGAACAGGCAGAACGGACCAGGAATATTGGCCGTACACTTAACCAAAACCATCAGCTGCCCCTGCTGAAAACTCCACACTGCTCAGATTGTTCTGAACAACCAGCTCAGATTGCCCTCGATCCCGGGGCAGGAGGTTGGAGATGTCTGGAACGACCTTAGTTGCATCCAGTTCAGATCACCCGGCATTGACCAACTGTCCTGGGCAGAACACACCCACTCTTATGCCAAACTCCTCACTGCTGGTCATACTTTTAGATGATGGTCCACAGGCCTGTGGGTGTGTCTGGAGCCCAGAAATAAATTTGTACAAACCCTAATTTTTTTTGGGAAGGGGAGACTCTTTGGGGAAAAGTACCTTACAGCTGAGATTCAGATTCACATTTATTTATTTATCACGTATATCAAAACACATGGTGAAATGCACTAACAAAGGACGAGAGAATCTGCAGATGCTGGAAATTCAAGCAACACACACAAAATGCTGGAAGAACTCAGCAGGCCAGGCAGCATCTGTGGAAAAAAAGCACAACTGACGTTTTGGACCAAGACCCTTCTTCAGGACCTAGGGTGTGCTGGCCACACATTCCAGTGTCAACAGTGATTGCTCTTAGTGTTCAGGAAAACAGCGCAAATAACAACACAATAAAATAACAACAGCAGAACTAGACCGTTTTACTCACTCACTCACTCACTCCCTCAGCCCTCCCGATATGCCGACCCAAGGACTTCAACTTTTGGGCCTCAGCTTCTGAACTCACTTCGGTCTTCGGGCTTTGACCTTCGGACTTGCTGACCTATGAACTTTAACCCCCAGACTCTGCTGACCTCTCAAACCCAGGACTCGCCAATCATGGGGCTTCGACCTTGGACCCTCAATCTCTGGACTTGCTGACTTCTTGGTTTCGACCCCAGGACTCGCCGATCGTGGGGCTTCCAATCTCAGGACCTGGGCATCCAGGTTAGCTCAGCTGCAAGTAATGCCACCAGTCATCAGTAAATTCTGTTCCTGTGATCTGGTTGGAATTTTTAGTATGATGTCGCCTGTTACGTTATCTATTTACCAGACCTAGTGCTGGGTGATTGGTGGGTCCTGGGGTTGATGCTGCGATTGAGGCCCAATGGCCAAATCTAAAGTCTGGAGGCCGTGGCACATTTGCTGGAGCCACAACTGTGAATGTCTGCGAGACCGCTGGGGGAATCGAAGCCTCAATGTCTGTGAAGCTTATCTGAGTCAGCCGGAGGCTGGAGGTGGAAGAAGACGAGTTTTCCTGGGGTCGGAGGAATGTGTGTGGGTGCGGGTGGGAGGGAGTTGTTGTCGTTATGTTGCTTGTCCCAAGCGTTATCACCACACAATGTTGGTGCTAAAATGTGGGCCACACATGCCGAGTGTCCCCTGTACCTGTGGGTGTGTTGGCTGTTAAACAACGTATTTCACCATACACTTGATGTGCACGTGATAAATGAGTTGAATCTCCAATCTCAATGAATTCTGAAACAATTGAACTGATTCAGCCAGTGATAATGTTTCAGAGCTGTACAAATGAGTGTCTCTCAGAGTTACCATGGTAGCAGGGTGGTTTTGTGTGGAGAGTTTCCACTCTAGGGAGTTCCTGCTGAGTGGTTTTGTGATTTGTGGTCAGAACGAAGCTGCTGTCTGCTTGGATGTCGGTGATAATTTGAGGAGTGTTATAATACAATCCTTTTCTTATTTGCCTGAAGAAATTTCTACCACCATGGCATTCAAACCTGTCAGGCTGAGAACATTAACTTCATTTTTTAATGTAAAAAACATGAAATATTTTGCTGGCTTTTGTTTATACCTTGGGTCATTTGTACAACTCATCTGGGTTCCCTGTTGGGTTCAAGTTCTCTCATGGGTTTTCAGTGAACTTCCCATCCAGTCTGGCATCACCAGAGATCTCCACTGCTACAGGTGCTGTCTTTTGCTTTTTATCTGAGGTTCTTTTTTTAACTTCTAAAGCATCATTTTAAAGAAATTATGCGAGAGCTCATCCTACAATAAAGAACAGTAAAAATTCCAAGGAGAGCGTTTTCTAACCCCTGTTTCAGTAGAAGGTATTGAGCTCAGATGGGAGGAGAACTACCACTTTAAAAGATCATCTAGCACTGTATACAGAATCTGTCAACACACAGGCACTGGAGGAACTCAGCGGGTCAGGTAGCACCTATAGTGGGAAAGGGACAGCAAAGAGATCAGGAATATCAACCGTACATTTCCCTCCATGGCTGCCGAATTCCTCGCACACTTTGTGTGTTTCTCTGGATTCCAGCATCTGCTCTCTCTTGTGCCCCTGGGCTTGACAAGAGCTCAAAACAACCGTGAGCCCTTGAAGCCTCAGCCTCCCCTGCCCATTAATCCTGCGTCTTTCTACAACGAGGCAATGGGTGAGTTTATCAAAGTGCAATTTACTGATGTGGCTTCCTGGAGTTCCCTTTTTAATGACCGTCAAACAGTTTCCCCGCCCAGAGAGTATTCCAGGGCAGAGCAGCAGGTGCTGCTCCTGGGAGCCACTGCCTGGCACTAATGTGACCCAGGGCGAATGTCACTGCAGCTCTATCAACATCAGGTCAGTTGTCTGCCCTGGTATCTGCTCCTGTCTGAACTCTTTTAAAAAATGAGGTTTAGAAGCAGAAGGAGTGATTACCATATCGCTGCTGATTAGTGAGTGCCTGGTTTGATTGGAGGTCTGTAGCTAGTCATGGGCTGGCTGCAGAAATAGTGATTAAGGAGAGGACAATGAGACCACAGATTGTTAACACTCCAGATGAGTGTCTTGTGTTCACAACGAACAGAAGTGGATTCACCAACATTCATAACATAACCAGCAGCATAAGGAGGCCATTAACCCCCTCCAGTCTGATCGGCATCCTGTTTTTATCACAGCTGATCTCTCACTGAAATATACACAGTGACTCTCTCACCCCCCCCGCCTGTTTTGTATTTTTATTCTCCCCATTCTGGTGGCCCTCCCTCCAGCTCCCCCCCTTTCCCTTTACCCCACTCTCCTCTCCTGTCAGATTTCTTCCACCTATCATCACCCACCCACCTTCCTTCTCACCTGGTCTCACCTTTGACCTGTTAACTTCTACATCTCCCCCTCCCCCCATCTTATTCTGGCTTCTGGCCTCTTCCCTTCCAGTCCTGACGAAGGGTCTCGGCACAAACCATTGACAGTTTATTCTCCTCTGTAGATGCTGCCTGACCCACTGAGCTCCTCCAGCATTTTGAGTGTTGCTCAAGGTTTCCAGCATCCGCAGAATCTTTTGTATTTATAATCAATTTCCTGTCCGGTTGAAGGGTCTCGACCTAAATCAGCGACTGTCTATTCTCCTCCACAGATGCTGCCCAACCCACTGAGTTGCTCCAGCAACTTGTTTGATCCGGGTTCCAGTCTCTTGCATCCACAGACAATTCCCATCATTTACATCTACCTAAACCTCAATATCTCGGTTTTTGAAGCATTTGTCAGGCTCCAGCCTTCTGGAGGTGCTTGGCAAATTCCAAGTCCTTTGCATGGGGAGTTGATCACAGTGACATGGGCCAGCTCTGTGCCCCATGGACCGGAGTAAGTGTTCCTTCAGAATCTCCCCCAGTCCGGACAAATGGGAGGAATGGTTTGTGCAATTATTGTAGGGTTCGTTTAGAGCAGGGGTTCCCAACCTGGGTTCACGGGCCCCTTGCTTAACGGTAGTAGTTTGTGGCATAAAAAATGCTGGGAACGCCATGATGTTCAGCATGGACTGAGTGGGCCGAAGGGCCTCTCTCTACTCTGTATCTCTATGACAATGCATCAAGAAGCATGGGAGCCCTTTTGCTTTCAGCCGGAGTGGAGTGTGAGCTGGATTGGAGCTTGTGCAAAGCAGCACGTGTGATCGGGGCACCTCCACATCCGCCCCTGTTTTAGAGCCTGCAGCACATCATGCACTGGAGTGCCTGTTCCTGCACCAGACCGGCAAGCTGCCACCTGGACCGGGCTGGGGGTGACCCAGGGAAGGCTTCCCTGTCCCCGTCCACCTCCTTCGAAACCGGAGTCTCGGTCATTAAACCCCACAGGCTGCAGCCCATCAGACAGTCTGCCAGAGCTGCAAGACTGTGCTGTCACAAACTTCTCACAGAAAGAGTCATACAGTTCAATTACTAAAGAATATATCCATGGAGGGCTGTTTTTTTATATGAACTATGACATCAAGTCAACGTATAGCTGCTCTGTGTTTGGTATCATCCTAATCTCTGGCGTTATTTAACCCTTTGTTCTCTGGGAAACTCTATGACATCTTTTCTTTGCTGATCGGTTCCACTTATTTCACCTTATACTGAGTGCTACAGAATGTAATGTACTTAGTTCAATTATGTTTCTGACAGTAGTTTTTAAATTCATTTTTGGGACCTGGGCATCCCGTATCACCTTCGAGAACATCGAACCTAGAACAGCACAGACCCACAACGTGCGCTGACCCTTTAACCTCCTCAAAGCTCAGTGTAAATTTATTATCAGGGTACGTGTTTGCCACCATCTGCCACCCTGGGGTTCGTTTTCTTGCGGGCATACTTAGAAGATGCAAGAACCGCAATCGAATCAATGGAGGGCCGCACCAACTGGGTGGACAAGCACCGTGCAAAAGACAACAAGCTGTGCAAGTACAAAAGAAAAGAAAAGGGATGATAATAAGGGAATAAATAAGCAATAAGTATCAAGACCATGAGATAAAGAGTCCTTGAAAGTGGGTCCATAGGCTGTGGGAGCAGTTCAGTGATGGAGTGAGTGAGGTTAGCTCCTCTGGTTCAAGAGCATGATGGTTGAGGGGTAGTAACCATTCCCTAAATCTGATGGTGCGGGTCCTGAGGCTCCTGTACCTTCCTCCTGATGGCAGTAGCGAGAAGAGAGCATGACCTGAGTGGTGGGGGGCCCCAATGCTGCCTTCCTGCAACAGCACGGTGTGTAGATGTGCTCAATGATGGGAGTCTGACCCTTCTCTCCTCCGTAGGCCACTATATTTCTTTCACCCATATGCCAATCTAAGAGTTCCTTAAATGTCCCTAATGTACCTTCCTCTGCCCACCACCAGCAGTATGGTTGAGGCACCCACAACTGTGTAAAAAACCCACCTCTGACGTCCCTCAAAGAGGCGGTGATCTGCTTTGAACCACTGCAAAGCTGCTGTGAAGGTCGTCCCAGTGCCCTGTCGGGGTGGGGGGTGTGTGGGGGCTCAGTTCTACAGTTTAGAGCCGGTGACGATAAAAGATGAGTGGTATATTTCCAGCTCTGGGGGACTTGTGACTTGAAGGGGAACCAGCAAGTGGTGGTGTCCCCACTGCTGTGCATTCTATAGAAGGCACACAACACAGGCATTGGGTATTTGCTGAAAGAGACTCTGAGGTGGGCCGTCCTGCCCTGTACAGCACCGAACGCCTTGAGAATTGTCAGCAGTGTACTCATTCAGGCAAGCAGAGAGAACTCCATTGAGTTCTTGATGTGTGCCTTACAGAGGGTGGAAACACTCTCAGCCCAAAGAGTCGACTCTTTATTCCTCTCCATAGACGCTGCCTGACCTGCTGAGTTCCTCCAGTGCTTTGTGTGTGTTACACAGGGTTTTTAGCATCAGCAGAATCTCTTGACAATATTTGAGGCCCTTTTCACAGGACACCAACCCTCTGCTCTGCTCTTGAATGGATGGTGTTTATGAGTTCTCTCTTCACTAGCAGCTCCCAGGTAATTGCTGCTGGGGGTACTCGGTGATGGTAATGCCTTTCACAGTTCAGCTGGCTTGTTGGAGATGGTACTTGAATGGCATGAAGGCTTCTTCGCACCATGGCTTGCTTATCCAGAAGCCTACACACAGACATCGCCTGCCTTATTTTCTGAAGAGCTGCAATTATTGTGCAGTTATCAGCGGACGAGGAAAGTCGTTGATGAGGCAGCAGGAGATAGCTGGGTCCCTTCCCTGAGGAACTCTCGCAATGATGTTCTGGGGCTGGGATATCTGGCCTCTGGCCACGACGGCCATCTTCTTCTGTGCAGTATACAGGGGTATTTCTGTCTGATGCATATTGATTCCAGTTTTATCAGGTCATCTCAGTGCCAAACTCAAACGAATGCTGTCAGGGTGGGCAGTCCCACCTGCCTTCTGGAACTCAGCACTTGACTCAGGCATGGACAAGCCCAGAGCCTAGTGGTCCTGGCGAACTGGAATATTCAGTTATGGTCCCCCATTAGTAAAGGGATGTGGAGGTTGTGGAGACAATGCAGAAGAGGTTTCCCAGGATGCTGCCTGGATTAGAGAGCCTGTGCTATAAGGAGAGGTTGAACTAACTTGGTTTATTTTCTTTAGGGTAGTGGAGGCTGAGGAGAGATCTGATGGAGGTTTATAAGATTATGGGAAGCATGGGTGGAAGAGAAATCCAGTTATCTACTACCCAGGGTAGAAATATTTAATACCTGTGGGCATGCATTGGGGTAGGTTCAAAGGCGAGTTTTTTATACCGTGAATGGTGGATGAGTAGAGTGCACTGCCTGGGGAGGTGCTGGAAGCAGATACAGGAAGAAGCTTTTCGATGTGCAGAATGGAAGCACGCAGATAATGTGTAGGTAGGAGGGTAGGCAATTTAGCTGGGTATGTGATTAATGATTTAATTAGTTCAGCACAATGTTGCAGGCCAAAGGTCGCGTTTCTGTGCTGTGCTGGTCAATGTTCTAGGTACTGATGACCAGGTTATTGGTGAAAGAGTGCCACTTAATAGTCCGGTTAATGACGGTTTCTGTGGCTTTGCTGATGATTGAAAATAGAGTGCTCACCTCCTTACTGCCCCTTACACTGGTCTCACTTTGGGCAACAATGAGGTCCTCCATCTCTGCCTGTCCATACCATTGCACACAGATAGAAGTTTCTTCATTGCCGTGTTCGTGACAATGTTTTTTTGACCAGTCAGGGTTGTTAGCCCTGAACTGAACACCACCCCCCCACCAATCCCGGAGGACCACTCTTGGTCTGGCCTCTACCCTTTGACCTGTTCAGCGTGGGTGACCCTACCAACAGCCAAAGCACAAGCCCCTCACTTGAGCCACCACAGCTCTCCGGGCCACTGAGGCACCCAAGTGCTCAAACCCTACAACGATGAGGAAGTGAAGATGGAATGATGAGGTGGCAATTGACTGGACTGGATTTAATGCCACCATCTCCTCAAATCGAATCAATAAGCTCCAAGACCTTGGCCTCAATACCTCCTTGTGCAATTGGATCCTGGATTTCGTCACTGGACTCTCTGGACTCTTTACCTTGTTATTTCATGTTCTCGTTATTCATTGATGTTTGCATTTGCACAGTTTGCTTTCTTCTGGTTGATGATTCATCGATCCGGTTATAATTACTATTCTATAGATTTGCTGAGTATGCTCGCAGAAAAATGAACCTTAGGGTTGCATGTCATCACATATACAGTATGTACTCTGATAATAAACCTTACTTTTGAATTTCCCGTTTTCCACCTGGGTAAATTTCCCTATAGCTGGGCAGGTGCCAGTGGGGCACCTGGACTGGAACTGCTTCAGCAGGGCCCACAGCAAGCCTGAAGTACAGCAACTGGACACTGTCTGGTTCTGTAATATTTGCTGTATCCGGTGCTGTCTGCCTCATCTCCTGTGATGCTGGGATCTCAGGAGGGAGCCGAAATGAATCATCTACTTGACACTTCAGGCAGAGCCAGTAACACACCGCCAAAAATGATTATCCTTAGTCTGTTATTTGCTCATCCTCTAATAGACGGCCATCAAATGCTAGTGGTGCTGTATGGCGTGAGGGCTGTGATTAAATCCGCAAACACATCTGCTCAACGAACTTGATTGGGCCCGCTTCTCCACATCTGTGTGATGTGATTGGTGAGTCAATGCAACAGACACAAAGTAACAGTGCCCAGAATAGCTGGAGGTTCACCATGGCTGCTGCTAATCAAATACCTAGCAGGTTTGGATGATAAAACTATCATAGACTTTGAAAATGTTTTTCCATTACTGGTCATTCTGTATATTATACAGAAGTTTGAATTGTTGGACAGATATGATGATTGGCCCATTTTTTAGTTGATAATCAGGACCCTGCACGTGGAGCATATATTCAAACACAAACATTTCTTGTTAACAGGCTGGACCATGACAGCATGGTCATCCTCAGGGCTATTTTTACCTTTAGTGACCCAGAGACCATCTTCAAATTACTAAAAGCCCATAAGCTACTGGAGACTCCAGTTTAAATACCTGTAGCAATTTTCTGTTTTATTAAAATGGCACAGGACCTTTCAAATTTACTCTGCTGGTTCTCAACCCCCAGCGATAGAGCTGGAATAGCGTTACGGTGCCCTCTGGTGACAGCGGGAAAAACTCACTTACTTCCTTCATCCAAGATTTCCACTGGTTCTAATTTTGGACAGGATGAGTGTCTTGAGTGCTAAGTGTGCAGATTATTTTTTCATAAAGCCTAGGAACAGAATTAGGCTATTCAGCCCATTGAGTCTGCTCCAGCATTTAATCATGCCTGTTTTTGTTCATTCTCCAGCCTTCATTTTTAACCCCCAACTCCTTTACTTATCAATTTGCTTTAAATACATCCAATAACTTGACCCAAACACTCCTCTGTGGCAGCAGATTGCACAGATTCACCACCCTCTGGCTGAATGAATTCCTCTTCGTCCTTTATTCTGAGCCTGTGCCCTCAAATCCAAGACTCTCCTACAAATAAATTTTATAAAGGGTAGTGTTGTTTGCCATATGTACATCGAAACATCGAAACGCACAGTGAAACGTGTACCGTACCTCTTGAGTGTGCAGGGGCAGCCTGCAGATGTCACTATGTTTCCGGCACCAAGATAACATCTTACTATCCCTGAATGTTTGTCTTTGGAATATGGAGGGAAATTCGATCATCCCCACATCCATTCTATCCAGGCCTTGCAGTATCTGTTAGGTTTCAATGCGATTGCATTAAATCAAATAAATTTGTTAGCCATTATTGACTGGGAATAAAACAAAGAACATTTATGTTTCCTCTTGTTACAAAAACATGGAGCCATACACCGGAAGGGGGGCTCCTGCAGGGTGGCTGCGGATGAAGCCAAAGTTCAGGACTAAATCCCCGATCCTGTGATTTATTTTGTGATTAGACATGCTGCTCCAGTTCCTTCCCTGTTACTGACCCATGACCCACGGGTTACATTAGTGCTGAAAGGAAGCAAAGCCATTGCAAGTAAGAAGTGACCATGAAGACAAATGGAATGTTAACCTCTATTAGGAGAGGGTTGAGTCTCTCCTTATAACTCAAGCCATCCAATCGCAGCGACATCCTCATCAATCTTTTCTGCATCTTTTCCTGCTTAATGAGATCCTTCCTGTGACTAGGCAGCTGCAACTGTGTACACTTTTACAGCATTATATATAATAATGCCCTGTTGGTTTATATAAGACCCTGGGGTGTGCTGCACACTTCTGGTCACCTTCCCTGAAGTAAATATTATATTTGCTGTTGTGGGAGCGCAGTGAAGGCTCACTGTCTACATTCCAGGGACGGCAGGTTTGCAAGTTGAGGAAAGTTTGAATAGATTCTTGGAAGTTTAGAAGAATGAGAGGAGATGCCATTGATACTCCAACATTCTCACAGGGCTGATTAGACTGGGATGGACGAAAGACATTTCCCGGTCTGTGCAGTCACCGTATCAGAAATAGGGAGTGTGCTTTTGGAACTGAGGAACAATTTTTTGTGCAATGGTGGTGAAGACCGTGGAGGTTCAAAATTGAGTTGATTCAAAACAGGGATTGATAGATCTCCTGGGTATTGGGGAATTCAAGAGGAATGAGCAGCAAGAAATTGGTGC
Organism: Hypanus sabinus; assembly: GCF_030144855.1. NCBI lineage: Eukaryota > Metazoa > Chordata > Chondrichthyes > Myliobatiformes > Dasyatidae > Hypanus > Hypanus sabinus. The sequence continues at coordinate 15,317,634 of NC_082726.1, forward strand.
TGAGGTGGAAGATCCTCACCATACTGTGCAACCCATGGACTCCAGTCCCTCTTCCCGTCTTCTTATATGCAAAGCAATCAAGATGGGCTTTGATAGTAAGTGGCACTTTGAAATCCCGTGCCCTTTGCTTTTTCCATAAGGACTGAAGTGTTTCAAGGAGATGCCCCATCATCATATCTCAGAATAGCACGTGGGACCTTGTCAAAGTCATTCTGAAGATTAAGTAGGTGGAAAGTGATGGCTGCTTTGGGAAGAGCAAGAGAGTTAAAATTAGGCCAGCGTAGGGTGGACTGGTAACTGGAAGATGCAGAATTATGATAGATGGAAGCAGAATGAGAGAGAAAAGGGTAACAGGCACCGGAGGCAGGGCGAAGAGCATCCTTTAAAAAAAAATAACTGAAGCAGCAAGAAACAGTGCTCTAGATTGGGAGTGAAATAGAATGATTCATTTTAATCAAGCAAAGCAAAAAACCAGTAGTGATACAATGGGGCAAATGGGCAACATTTGTGAAGATACTAAAAGCTTGTTTAAGTATATAAAGGGTAAAAGAGAGTTGAGGGTAGATATAGGACTGATACAAAATGACACGAGAGATATTATAATGAGAGATGCAGAGATGACAGAGGAACTGAATGTGTGTTTTGCTTCATTTTTCCACAGTGGAAGACATCTGCAGTATACCGGCCATTCTGGACTGTCAGGGAAGTGAAGTATGTGCAATGAAAATTACAACTGAGAAGGAGCTTGGGAAGCTTAATGGTCTGAGGGCGGATAATTCTCCCGGACCTGATGGAATGCATCCTCAGGTTCTGAAGGAAGTCGCTGGAGAGATTGCGGAGGCATTAACGATGTTCTTTCAAGAATCAATAGATTCTGGCATTGTAACGGATGACTGGAAAATTGCAAATGTTACTCTGCTATTTAAGAAGAGTGGGAGGCAGCAGAAAGAAAACTATAGACCTGTTAGCTTGACATCAGTGGTTGGGAAGTTGTTGGAATCGATTGTTAGGGATGAGATTACGGAGTATCTGGAGGCACATGACAAGATAGGCCAAAGCCGGCATGGTTTTCCTACAGGAAATTCCTGCCTGACAAAACTATTACAAGCAGGGTATACAAAGGAGATGCAGTAGACGTGGTGTACTTGGATTTTCAGAAGGCCTTTGACAAGATGCCGCTCATGAGGCTGCTTAGCAAGATAAGAGCCCACAAATTTCAGGGAAATTACTAGCATGGTTGGAGCATTGGTGGGAATAAAGGGATCCTATTCTGGCTGGCTGCCGGTTATCAGTGGAATTCCATGGGGGTCAGTTTTTTCAATGTATGTCAATGATTTTCAATGTATGTCAATGATTTGGACGCTGGGATTAATGGATTTGTGGCTAAATTTGCCAATGATACAAAGATAGGTGGAGGAGCGGGTAGTGTTGAGGAAACAGAGAGCCTGCAGAGAGACTTAGATAGTTTAGGGAAATGGGCAAAGAAGTGGCAAATGAAATACAATGTTGGAAAGTGTATGGTCATGCACTTTGGTGGAAGAAATGAATGGGTAGACTATTATTTAGATGGGGAGAGAATTCAAAATGCAGAGATGCAAACGGACTTGGGAGTCCTCATGCAAAATATCCTAAAGGTTAACCTCCAGGTTGAGTCGGTTGTGAAGAAGTTAATGCAATGTTGACGTTCATTTCTAGAGGTATAGAATATAAGACCAGGGATGTGATGTTGAGGGTCTATAAGGCACTGGTGAGACCACACTTCGAGTATTGTGTGCAGTTTTGGGATTCTTATTTTAGAAAGGATATACTGACTTTGGGAGAGGGTTCAGAGAAGATTCACAAGAATGATTCCAGGAATGAAAGGTTTACCATATGAGGAACATCTGGCAGCTCTTGGGCTGTATTCCCTGGAGTTCAGAATGGGTGGGGGGGGGGGAATCTCATAGAAACATTCTGAATGTTAAAAGACCTCAACAGATTAGATATGGCAAATTTATTTCCCATGGTAGGGGATACTAGGACAAGACGGCAGGACTTCAGGATTGAAGGACGTCCATTTAAAATTGAGATGCGGAGAAATTACTTTAGTCAGAGGGTGGTAAATCTGTGGTATTTGTTGCCACAAGTGGCTGTGGAGGCCAAGTCATTGGGTGCATTTAATAGATAGGCAGGTTCTTGATTAGCCAGGGCATCAAAGGGTATGGGGTGAAGGCAGAAGAGTGGGGATGATTAGAAGAATTAGATCAGCCGATGATTGAATGGCCTACTTCTGCTCCTGTATCTCATGGTCTTATGGACTTGGACCACAGTTAAAGTGATTGTCGGGAATATTAAGATTGGCAATGCCAATAGGTTGAGTGTATATCTGAGTATCCTAAACTCATCATCTTGTAATTCCTAGATAGTACTTCATAACTTTGTTCCCATAGTGTTTAAGTCCAACTCTACAAATATCACAATGTGCATTTACATAAAATCTGGGAAAGACTGAAAATCTCCTTGGTCGAAGCAGACAACTTTCGGCCAAAGATAAAATTTGTCAATGGGAAGGAGGTTCTCCAGTGATGAGATCTACCTGATGGTTGGTCCATCAAAGGGCAAGGAACTGGATGTCCCATCATCTTCTCTGCTAAAAGTGTGTAGCATGAATATCAATTTGGAAAGCAATAAAAGTGCAAGATTGGGAATCTTGGTCTAATAAATAACTGTGATGTGTTAGAGACACTTACGAAGCTCTTAGACAGGCATATAAATATTTGATCTTTGATCAATTTTGCACAAAAATAGACTTTTTTTTGTTCAATTGTGTTCTGTTTTGTAAAGTTTGTGTATAATTTATGCTTAATTTATGTTCCAGAATCACATTCAAGACAAAAAAAGACATAAAATAAGTGAAATACAGTATATGGTTTCTTGACCTACCCAGATGATGTCGACCAAAGCAGCATTGTACATAGGCGCCATCTTGACTGGAAGAGTATGGGATTTATTGCACCTGTACATACATGTACGTGTGCATGTGATAATAAACTCAACTTTGACTTTGTTGAAGATCAAAGTTCAAAGTAAATTAAGTAGCAAAGTACATTTGTGTCACCATATCTGCAGAGGATGTATCAAGAGTATCCTGAGCAGCTGCATCACTGCCTGGTTCGGAAATTGCACCATCTCGGATCGTAAGACCCTGCAGTGGATAATGAGGTCAGTTGAAGGGATCATCCGGGTCTCTCTTCCCGCCATTACTGACATTTACACCACACGCTGCATCCGCAAAGCAAACAGCATTATGAAGGACCCCACACACCCCTCATACAAACTCTTCTTCCTCCTGCCATCTAACAAAAGGTACTGAAGCATTCGGGCTCTCACGACCAGACTGAGTCTAGTCTGACACCAACCTACACACACACACACACACACACACACACACACACACACACACACACACACACACACACACACACACACACACACACACACACACACACACACACACACACACATCCCTCCACTCCCTTGGCAATTTTTGCTCATTTCTTTCTCAATTCCTGCTAAAACATTGTTTACATTTACATCATTTACTATTATATTGTAATTTGTCCTTTATTGTGTCTATTGTCTTGTTTATTAATTATTGTACTGTTTTGCACTATTTTGTTCACTTTATGTAGTCCCATGTAGGTCTGTAGTCTAGTGTAGTTTTGTGTTGTTTCAGGTAGTTTAGTGTAGTTTTGTGTTGTTTCAGGTAGTTTAGTGTAGTTTTGTGTTGTTTCATGTTGTCTAGTGTAGTTTAGTGTTGTTTCATGTAGCACCAGGATCCTAGAGGAACGTTGTTTCATTTTCATTGTGTACTGTACCAGTAGTTATGGTTGAAATGACAATAAAAGTGACTTGACTTGATATACAATCCTGAGATTTGTTTTCTTGCAGGCATTCCCAGTAATTACAATAGAATCAATGGAAGACCACATCAAACAGGACTCACAAACAACCAATGTGGAAAAGACAACAAACTGTGCAAATACAAAATAAAAAAAGAACTAATAGTAATAAACAAATAAAAATACATATCGAAAATATGGGATGAAGAGCCCTTGAAAGTGAGTCCCTAGGTTGTGGGAACATTTCAAAGATGGAGCAAGGGAAATTGATTAAGATTATCTCCTCTGGTTCAAGAGCCTGATTGTTGAAGGGTAATAAATATTCCTGAACCTGGTGCTGAGGATCCTGAGGCTACTGTACCACCTTCCTGATGACAGCAGTGAGAAGAGAGCAGGGCCTGTATGATGGTGGTCCTTGATGATGGACACTGCTTTCCTGCCACTCCATGTAGATGTGTCCGAAGGTGGAAAGAGCTTTACTCATGATGGACTGGGCCATATCCAATACCTTTCTTGTAGGCTTTTCTGAGCAAGGGCATTGGTGTTTGTATACCAGGCTGTGATGCAACCAGTCAATATACTCTCCACCATGTTGTGGGGGATCTTAGGACAAGAGGGCATGACTTCAGGACGTCCATTTAGAACTGAGATGCGGAGGAATTACTTTAGTCAGAGGGTGATAAATCTGCGGAATTTGTTGCCACGAGTGGTTGTGGAGGCCAAGTCATTGGGTGTATTTAAGGCAGAGATAGATAGGTTCTTGATTAGCCAGGGCATCAAAGGGTATGGAGTGTGGGGAGCGGGGATGACTGGATGAAGTGGATCAGCCCATGACTGAATGCCGGAGCAGACTAGATGGGCTGAATGGCCTATTTCTGCTCCTATATCTTATAGTCTATACATTTCTTAGTTTGTCAAAGTTTTAAATGACATGCTGATTCTTCACAAGCTTCTAAGAAAACAGAGGCACTGGTGTCCTTTCTTCATAATGGCACTTACGTTCTGGACCAAGGACAGGTCCTCTGAAATTATATCACCAAAGATTTTCAAGTTGCTGACCTTGTCCACTCTTGATCCCCCAATGAGGATTGTCTCATGGTCCTCCGTTTCCTCCTCTTGAAGTCAATAATCATCTCCTTAGTCTTGTTCACATTGAGTGAGAGGTTGTGGTTGAAGCGCCACTCAAACAGATTTTCAATCTACCTCCCTATGCTGATTTTTCACCACCTTTGATTTGGCTAATAGCAGTGGTGTCGTCAGCAAGCTAAATATGGCATTGGATCTGCACTTAGCCTCACAGTTATAAGTATAGAGTGAGTAGAGTAGGGAGCTAAGCACTCAGCCCCATGGTGTACCTGCGTTGATGGAGACAGTGGAGGAGATGTTGTTGCCGAACCCAAGTGAATTGGATCTGCAAGTGAGGAATCCAGGATCCAATTGCACTAGGAGGTATTGAAGCCAAGGTCTTGAAGCTTTGAGAGGATGATTGCATTGAATGTTGAGCTGCATTCAATGAAGAGCAACCTCATGTTTGCATCTTCACCATCCAGATGTTCAGGGTTGAGAGAAGAGCCAATGAAATGGCATCTGTTTTTTGCTGTTGACCTGTTGCAGATGCTGAAAATGGGGAGATTTGAGCCATATGGAGGCAGAAGAGATTAGATGTCATCAGCTTAACAAGCTCAGCACAACATCATGAGCTTAATGGCATGTCCTGTGCTGTACTGCCCTGTGTTCAATACGGTTTATTCAATTTCAGAAGCAGTAGAACTGAAGCTGGTTGTTTCCCAGACACTGCTGCTTGGGAGACAGGTATCTGCAAAATCACAAGACAGGGGAATGGCAGGGGTGAGGGTGAGTGGGGCTTGGCTTGGGCAGATTAGGGTGCACCAGCCACCAGGGAGACCTCCTTGACCACGTAGTGGGCTGATGCACCAGTGGACATGGTTGGACACAAGTTTCCATAATTAGTAATGACTCTTACATAATGAGGTGTTTGTAATAGGCAGATCACATAAATCCGGATTTGTGCTGAAGTTGGCAGGAATCAACTTTTATGAGATAAATGGTGTAGAGAGTGTTTTTGAAACAGGAAAATGAGAAGATTTATTTAAGGGGAAGCTTGATAGAAGTGTATAAGATGATGACGCATAAATAGAGTACACACGCAACACCTTTTCCAGAGGAGAAATAGCTAAAATGAAATACCGTAATTTTAAGGTGTTTGGAGGAAAGATTTTTTTTACACGGAGAGTGGTAAGTGCATGGGATGCACTGCTAGGATCAAGATAGAGAAATATTTCATAGATTCTTAGATAGATAATAGAAAAATGGAGGACTATGTGATGGGTTAGATTGATCCTGGAGTAGGTTAAAAGGTCACACAACACTGTACTGTACTGTTCTATGATCTATATCATGCATATGTAATGCCCTGGTTAATATTGCTACTGTTATGCTGTGAGGTATTTCATTTCAGTAGTTTTATGTAAAGGCAGCATGTCCTGCTGGCATGCAGCTAAAGACAAGGGACAATGTTGCTCAACTTAGGAATGTTGTGTCAGCCAATCAGGATGGTGGGATCAGAAGGTTCTAGAGAGAGCTGGGCAGAGCGAGATCTGTGATGGACAGTGGTGGGATTCTTGGTCTTTTGGCAGGAGATGCGGTAAAGAGAAGGTCAGGAGAGAGCCCCGTAGGATTTGATGCAATGGGAAGGTGCGATTGCAGGGAGTAATACACAAGATGGAGGAGTCCAAGATGGGAAGCTCTGCCGGTGATTGGTTCAATGCCGTGTGTAACAGTTATGCCCAACTTTTGGAAGAAATGAAATGCAACAGTCATGTGCACATTTAGGCTGGTCTAACTGTAACGGGCCTTTTCTAAAAAAAATTCTCTTAATAACTGTTTAATAAAGCTGAAATTGGAAAACATACTTTCTTTATAATTTTATGCTGGTGTATGGTTTTTTATTTCTTGGCAACCAGTAATTCTATATGGGCAGTATTTACACAGCATTTGCTCGGATCGAGGTTCGGTTAACTGGAACATCCCAACTTTCATGTTTGGTTGAGCCCCAAATCATATCAACTCTAGACATCTATTGTTTATGAAGGGTGGCCTTCTCACTGCTGAGTCACGTGGCTGTTAGCAGAGTTAGCTAATGAGTCAAGTCTGTCTACGAGCCCTGGTGAGAGGGTTTTACACAGTTCACTGCTTTTAGCATAACTTCTTTCTTATATTAATTCTTTTTCTCAGGATGTGAATGTCAGTGTCAAGGTCTGAATTTTCACCCATCTCTATTTTACCCATAGGAAAACCAGTGACTTGAGCTGTTGCATTTCATCTGGTGAAATTTTTGTTATTTATTTCTTTTATTTAGAGATACAGCACAGAGCAGGCCCTTCCAGCCTAACAAGTCACACCATCCAGCAACCCACCCATTTAACCCAAGCCTAATCACAGGACAATTTTCAATGTACTAACTGTATGTCTTTGGACTGTAGGAGGAAACCCATCTGATCACGGGGAGGGTTTTCTAACTCCTTAAACACAGCATTGGAATTGAACTCTGAACTTCGACTCCCCAAGCTGTAATGGCTTTGCGCTAACCACTATGCTACTGTGTTGCTTCATTTCACCAGCTTCCTGTGTTCCAGAATCAGTGTAACAGCAATGAGTAATCAGCAACATTTTTCCAAGCCAGGATTTGTGTGAGGTGGTTTGCAAAGTGATCTGTAGGCTGGTGGTGTCCTACTGACCTCCTACCTGGAGGTAGAATTCACAGGGTTGGGAGTAACGTAGCTGAGAAAGCTGCTAAAGTCGCGAAGGTAAAAATTAGAAAATACTGTAGAGTGTTAAAGATAGTTGGAATACACTTTATATATTAGTTTACTGAAGGCTGATAAACCACTGAAGTATCTCCACTTTCAGACAGATCCAGCACTATCAGTCACTAATTACCCTTTTCAAGATGGTATTGGGTGATGGAAAGGGAATATGAGGGCATTAATTGACTGTGGCAGAGGAGTGGAGTTGTGGATGTTGGTTTCAGATGAGGGAGAGGTGGTAGTGCTGGTCTGGGGCTATAGGACATGAGGGTGTTGGTTCATCAGCAGTCTGGGCAACGTGAGGGTGCTGGTCTATTGGGAGTGACCTAATCTAACAATTTTAGAACCAAATTGCAGGTAGACTAAATAGAATCATGAAAACTAGTTATATTAATAACTAAAAGATATCAGCTTAGGTGCACACACATGGTGGGGAATACATTTGCTATGTCGAAGATTCACAGGAGAATTACAAGAATGACTTGTAGATTCAAAGAATTTTCCTTAGCTAAAAGATATGAGTTGTTGGCAGTGGTTGGTAAATTAATTGCCTCAATAGCCAAGGGTGGATGAGTTTGAAAGAGTGATGAGGATAAAGGAACAAACAGACAAACAAATTTATTGCAACACACACAAAATGCTGGTGGAACACAGCAGGCCGGGCAGCATCTGTAAGGAGAAGCACTGTCGATGTTTTGGGCCGAGACGAAGGGTAATTAGTTCATGAAAACATGCCTATAATTGTATGGATTTCTCAATGTGCTGGTTTTAATTATACTACCACCAAGTGGCTGTTGAATCTGTATTTGCATTACAACACAACAACACATCGACAGCAGAATTTACAATGAAAATTTAAAAAATGACAAAATATCTCTGATGCACCATCAATAATTCTGAGGCGTGGGTTAAGGTAGGCTTTTATTGGCTGGAAGAAAGCACAAGCAGCAAGTGACCACCACACAACATCCTGGAGACTGAGGAAGGGGCTGTGCCTCCAATCGCCTTTACACCGCGGTCTGTGGGAGGAGCCACGGTCTGTGGGAGGAGTCACAGGAGCAGTCAGCCGGGGGGGGGGGTGTCCATACAGATATAGTTCACCGCACTCTCATTTTAAAATGGGAATTGAATTATATTCTGTGTTCTGATCTAATTATCCACTGCTATCTGAGATTTCCAGTACCAGAATGTAAATCTTTATGAAATTTATGCACCCTTTGTTTCGATATCAATTGATGAAGTGCAAATAGGTATCCACTTAATGCGGAGAACTTAATATATGGTAGTTTATTGAAAGAAGGATCACCAGTGTCATTTAGAAGCACATTTACTTCCCATTTTCACCTCATTAAACAGTCACATGAACTAAAAGATGAGACCAAATCTGAGTGGCTATTACAAAACTAGAACTCCAGGTTTGAAGTTTTTCTGATATTATTCACTTAGTTCACATGCTAGATAGTAAATGCAGAATTACAGATTTACACTAATATATTGGCAGGGCAACATGTAAAGGAATTTAACAAACTGAATGCTTGCATGAGGTAGCATTAAACTTTTAAAATTCACTAAATAATAGATTAATAAATATTAATGCTGTAGTCTTTAGTTAAAGAGCTTAATTTTTTTTTCAAACTCAACCCTACTTTTGAAGGTGAAAAACTGAAGGTGATCAAGCATTTCACCATTAGCTGAACAAAACATTCATAATGCTTTGATATCCTGCTTCTGCACACATTAAGCACCACATTTGAAATTAAGCTTACAAAATATCTGAATGTATATAAATCTACACAGGTATAGCAATCCTGTAGAACTCCATTGCTGAAGTTTAGTTCTTCAATACAATGAAAGTGCATATAAAATACTCAAAGTTTTGCACATTGCAGGAAAAACACAATGGATTTTTGTGCAGTTCATTCCAATGAAATACTGGTACACATCGTCTACCAGTGTCTAATTGCCACTAATTCTTGCCGTAGACTGATCTTCTTCAATGTTTCATAACCAATGACTAGGACAAAAGCTGTTGGAGCTGCAGATAGGATGCGAGCAGACAGCCCCTTGGTGAAACCCCGTGCACCTTCTTCTCTCAAAAGCTGACTGGAAGTTTCAATTATCGAGGATTTGCCCTCCAACTGAAAAAGAAAACATCAAATAAGTCTCAGTAAATTATAAAGATCAAGAAATTCCAGTACATTTCCAATTGATTGGGTGCCTCATCAATACCTTCTTTCCCACTCAACATCAAATATATACTATTCTATTCTTCAAATTTGGATAAGAACATCTTTGCAATAACATAGAGAAAACTGAGTTTTGTCTTCTTCCTCAAAGACAGAGGAAAGATGTTGTTAAGCCAACATATAAAGACAGGAATCAAAAGGTTGAGAATTGTGGGAATAATGTTCTGACGTGTTTATTTCAATGCAATGAGTATTGTGGCTAAAGCAGATGAGCTTAGATTATCAATCAGCATGTGGAATTATGAAATTGTAGCCATTTATGAGACTTGGTTGTAGGACTCAACTTGAGCCATGGGCGAGCTGCTGGATGATTAGAGGTAAGCTAATGTAGTTCCATTGTTTAAGAGAGGCTCTAAGAATAAGTCAGGAAATTATAGGCTGGTGAAGCTGATGTCAGTAGTGTACAAGTTATTGAAATGTATTCTAAGGGACTGGATATATATGTATTTCGATAGACAGGCACTGATTAGAGATAGTCAACATGGCTTTGTGTGTGGTAGGGCATGTCTAACCAATCTCAGAGTTTTTGAGGAGGTTACCAGAAAAGTTGGTGAAGTATTGTTGTCTTCATGGATGCTAGCAAGGTCCTTGACAAGGTTCTGCAAGGGAGGCTGGTCAAAAAGTTTAATTTGCTTCATCATTCAGGATGAGGTTGTAAATTGGATTCAACGTTGTCTTCATAGCAGAAGCCAGAAAGTGGTAGTAGATGGATGTTTCTCTGATTGGAGGCCTTTGGTGGGCCACAGGGATTGGCGCTGGGTCATTGTTATTAGTCATCTATATCAGTGATCTAGATGATAATGTGATAAACTGGATCAGTAAATTTATGTATAACACCAAGATTAGGGGGCATAGTAGACAGCAAGGAAAGCAATCAAAGCTTGTAGCAGAATTTGGATCAGCTAGCAAAATAGGCTGGAAAAAAAAAGCAGATTTAATTTCAGGCAGATAAGTGTGAGGTATTGCACTTTAGGAGGACAAACCAAGGTATGACTTACACAATGAGTAGTAGAGCACTGAGGAGTATGGTAGAATAGAGGGGTCTGGGGACACAGATCCATAATGGTTAGGACTTTATTCCCTGGAGTGTAGGAGAATGAAGGAAGATTTGATAAAGATGTACAAAATTATGAGGTTTGCAGCTAAGGTAAATGTCATAGGTTAAGGGTGAAAGGTGAAATGTTTAAAGGTGAGTTTGTAAAACGTGGTTTCAGGATACTTGGAGGCACATGATAAAGCAGGCTATATACAGCATGGTTACCTCAAGGGAAAATCTTGCCTGACCTATCTGTTGGAATTCTTTGAAGAAATAACAAGCAGAATAGACAAAGGAGGATGGTTGATGTTGTATATTTGGATTTTCAGAAGGCCTTTGACAAGGTACAAACTACAAGCCCATGGTATGAAAGAGAAGATTCTAGCATGGATAAAACAGAGGCAAAGAGTGGGAATAAAGGGAGCCTTTTCTGATTGCTTGCCAGTGACTAGTGGTGTTTCACAGGGGGTCTGTTTTAGGACCAATTCTTTTTATGTTAAACGTTAATGATTTGTATGGTGGGATTAATGGCTTTGTTGCAAAGTTTGCAGACAATACAAACATAGGTAGAGGGGCATGTAGTTTTGAGGAAGCAGAGAGGCTACAGAAGAACCTAGACAGATTAGGAGAATGGGCAAAGAATTGGCAGATGGAATACAATGTCAGGAAGTGTATGGCCATACACTTTGGTAGAAGAAATGAAAGTATTTACTATTTTTTGAATGGAGAAAAAATATTTTTAAAAACTGAGACGCAATGGGACTTGGGAGTCTTTGTGCAGGATTCCATAAAGGTTAATTTGCAGGTTGAGCCTGTGGTTAGGAAATGCAATGTTAGCAGTAAGGATGTAATATTGAGGCTTAAAAGACACTAGTGAGGCCGCGGTTGGGGAGGAGCTTTGGGCCCTTATCTTAGGAAGGATGTGTTGAAACTGGAGAAACTTCATGAAAATGATTCCAGGTTTGAATAGCTTGTCATATGAAGAGCATTTAATGACACAGGGCCTGTATTCACTGGATTTCAGAAGAATGCGGGGTGACCTTATAGAAACCGATCGATGGTGAAAGGCCTTGATAGAGTGGATGTGGAGAAAATGTTTTCTATGGTGTGAAAGCCTAAGACCAGAGGACACAGCCTCAGAATAGAGGGGCATTCTTTTAGAATGGAGATGTGGAGGCATTTCATTAGCCAGAGTGTGGTGAATCTGTGGAATTCGTTGCCACAAGCAGCTGTAGAGGACAAGTCTGCATATATATTTAAGGCGGAGGATGATAGATTTTTGGTTGGTCAGGACATGAAGGGATACGGGTCGGTAGGACATTGGGTCTCATGATCATATGGAACATGAGGGGAATTCCTTCGCTCAGAATGTGGAACAGCTGCCAGTGGAAGGGGTGGGTGAGGGATTGATTTCAACTTTTAAGAGAAGTTTGAATAAATACATGGATGAGAGGGGTATGGAGGTCTATGTTCCAGCTGCAGGTCATTAGAACTAGGCAGAATAATAGTTTGACATGGACTAAATGGGCTGAAGAACTTTTTCCTGTGCTATAGTGCTCTATGACTCGATGACAGATGCTGAGTAATTGCTGTTAGAATATTGTGCCTTAAAGACTTTTTTTGCACTCTCCTTCCATGTTTTCATGTTTTCTTTGTTTAGATTTAATATCCAAATTTTACATTACTTCATTTACAAACCTGATATCAAATCTTATCATATGTTCATTCCTTCCCACAGACACCTAGACAACAAGGTTATCAAAATGACATCAAAAATAGCTTTGTCCCTCGTTGATTTCTCAAACGTTGATCTTACAAGGGATCTATTTTATAATTTACAAATTCATCTTCTGTAATATCTAGGAAAATTTGTATTGTCCAGAGTATACTTAAGTTAAATTCTCCCAAGATTACTACCTTTTCTCTGACAGAAACACTCCTCTAATTTCCTATTTATTGCAACAATGTTTTTGACCTATAAATAGATCCTTTCACCATTTCTTGCCATTTTCTGTCTCTTAGCTTGATCTAAATTAATTCAAGTTTTGCATCATGATTTGTCAAGCCTTTATCAGGTACACAAGCCTGAAAGCACGTACCACCAAACACAAGAATAGCTTCTATTCCACTGTTAATCAGACTCTTGAATGGACTGTAGGTGAATTTTAGATCCCTCAGTATACCTCCTCATGGCATTTGCACTTTGTTTACCTGTACTGTAGTTTCTCTGTAGCAGAAACACTATATTTTACATTCTGTATTCTGCTTTCAATCTACTACGTTGATGTAGTTACTGTATGTATGGCATTATCTTCCAGGATGGCATGCAGACTGAAGGTTTTCACTGTATCAGTACAAGTGATAAAAACAGAAACGATACCAATACCAGATCTCCTTTCTTACTAAGAGTATCTCGCCAATGCCTTTTCCTATTCATCTGTTCTTTCCAAATGTGGACCACCTTGGAATAGTTAGTACAATGCACAAAAAGCTGGAGGGACTCAGCAGGTCAGGTCTATGGAGGGAAGTGGACAACTGATGCTTTGAGTCGAGACCCTTCATCTCAGACTTAGAATGTCACTTCAGAAGTTCCTGAGAGCAGTGTCCTGTGAATTCTTATCACAGAACATTTCAGCCTATCAATAACCCTCTTTCGAACAGTCTGACCCAGCATATTATCTGACTGCTCACAATTTGCAAAAAAAAAACACTAAACAGCCCCTGCCTGATTCTTTACATCAAATTTCAGATATAGGCTGATAAGTGGGAAGGAACATTCATGTCATACAAGTACCAGAAAGTAGATGTCTCCAACAGAAAGCGAATTGAGTTACTTACCCTTGATGTACAGTACAATGGCATTACCATCAGCAAGTCCAACATAATCAACATCTTGGGGTCACCACTGACTGAAACCGCAAGTGGTTCAACTACAGATATATATGGTTGCAAGAGCAAGAGGCTGGAAGTCCCAAGGGAGCCAAAGGCTTTCCCCCATCTACAAGACACAGTTCAATAGTGTGATGGAATACTCTATATGTTTGAATGTGTGTAGCTCCAGCTATACTCAAGAAGCTTAATATCATCTGGTCAAAACAACCCACTTGAATGGTATGCCAACCTAAATATGTAATCCCTACCTCACTAAGTCATAGTGTGTATCACAGTGTATCAGCCATAAAAATGCTGCAGTTATTATCCTAGGCAGCTTCAAAAGCACCTTTAAAACCTGTGACCACCGCCACCATGCCAAAGGGCAGTAAATACATGGGACCACCATCAATGGGTCCCTTCTAAGCTCCCGTACAATTGCACACTCATTCCAACATGGAAGTAGATCACCTTTTATCATCACAGGACTAAATTCTGGAATGAATAATAGCTGGTGATCTTGTAAATAGTACCGACATCCTGAAAAATGAATACAAATAACCTTTTCCCAAATTTGTCTCACAAGAACATACTCAAGATATCTGTTTGATAGCAAAGTACCATAGCAATAAACATGGTGCACTGAAAATGTTATCTGAACATGCTGCTGCTACAGTAGGGAGACTATTTGAAGGAATTTTCAAAACTGATGAACAGCTGAACTGCCTTGCGTTCTCTCACTCACACTAGACTGGTGACTCAGAAATATATAGTATTATCCTCTGAACCTTAAGATAACAGTGTATCTGCTTTCACTTTGCTAGTGTTGTTTTATCTAACATTTTTTGTAGGCTTGGTTTAGTCATATTATAGGTCAAAGGATGAACTTGAGCAATCAGTCCCAGCAAGCTAATAACTATGAAGGACATTTCAATTAAAGATGATTCAGAACATGAAATGAAATCATCGATAAACTATAAAATATACAGAATATCCAATAATAACGTCAAACTCTACCGAACTCTTGGCCACCTAGAATGACAGAGAGACCAGACACATAGGAATGCTCTCATCTCCAAGTTCTCTTTGAAGTCTCACCTCCTTGACTTGGACTTAAATTGCAGAGTAAAAGTCCTGGTACCTTAAACAGGCAGCACCAGCAGTTTATGGATGGTAATGGGTCAAAGAGATTACTCAGTACATCTGGAATGGACATTAAATGTGCTGATATCTGCAAGTTAAGAATTAACTTTTTAAAAAGGGAATCCTCACCTGAACCCTAGCTCTGATCACATCCATTGGGTTGGTGAGTGTAGATGCTGTGACTGCTGCCATTGGTCCTGCTATTCCTTGAAGGACCAGATGAGGGCATTCACTAGGAGCCCATTTTGAAAGTTGCTCTGTATTATAGACAGAAATATAGGGTGTAAATTCATTCAACACACACAAAATACAGGAGGAACTCAGCAAGTCAGGCAGCATGTATAGAAATGAATAAACAGTTGACATTTTGGGTGGAGAACCTTCTTCAGGACTGGAAAGGAAGGGGGGAAGAAGTCAGAATAAAATGGTGGGGGGAGGGAAAGGTGGTAGGTGAAGCCGGGTGGGTGGGAAAGGTGAAGGGCTGGAGAGGAGGGAATCTAATAGGAGAGGAGAGTGAACTATGCGAGGAAGGGAAAAAGGAGGAGCACCAGGAGGAAGTGATTGGTAGGTGAGAAAAGGTAAAAGGCCAGAGAGGGAAATAGAAGAGGAGGGAAGGGCGAGGGAAAAAACAGAATGAGAAATTAATGTTCATGCTATCAAGTTGGAGGCTACCCAGATGGTACATGAGGTGTTGCTTCTCCACCCAGAGTAGCCTCATCATGGGGGGCCATGGACTGACATGTCAGAACAGGAATGGGAATAGGAATTACAACGGTTAGCCACCGGGAAATTCCATTTTTGGTGAATGGAGTGGAGGTGCTTTACAAAGCAGCCCCCCAATTTATGACGGGTCTCGCCAATGTAGAGCACCAGATACAATAGACAACCCCAACAGATTCACAGGTGAAATATTGCCTCACTTAGGAGGACTGTTTAGGGCCCTGAATGCGGGGTGAGGGAGGAGTTGAACGGGCAGGAGTAGCACTTCGGTCGCTTTCAGGAGAGAGATTAGTTGGAAAGCATGAATGGAAAGGGGAATCGTGGAGGAAACAATCCCTCTAGAAAGCAGACAGTGGGGGTGGGGGTGGAGGTAGAGATGTGTTTGGTGGCAAATTCATTCAACAAGATTTTTCTTCACCCATATACTTTTACCAATCTTGCAAAACATGTGAGACTTGTCAACTGATAAATGTTCATTATCAGCTGTTTTACAAAATAAATGGTTACCTAGTATGACTGTACATCATTATTATGTGACTTATGTATTTCATTATCTTTTTGTAGGAACAATTATATCTAGAGATGGGGATAAGATTATTTCTTCACAAGGTTATAGATTTTTGTACACTTTTATAATCCACATTTAATGTACATATTTGGATATGGGTAAATAAGTATGTGGAATTCTGTAGCGACAGAAGTAAGTATGATAGGCTTTTGAACTGCACCACACTAATTCAAACTTCGGTCTCAATACCATTTTCTAATTCTCAATTTCCCTACAGTACAAAAAAACTCAGCATCCTTATTATTATTCAACATCCTTAATAGTTGAGACAGAAAATTCCAAAGATTCATATGCTCCAAAAACAGAAAACCTTCCTCATCGCTTTGTTAAATGAACAACCCCTTAACCTATTGATCTGGTTGGTATTGTATTAATCTGCCATAGTTGGATGCATCAGCAAGGGAGATGAGGTGGAGTACAGGGCTACGGTGGGAAACTTTGTCACATGGTGCGAGCAGAATCATCTGCAGCTTAATGTGAAAAAGACCAAGGAGCTGGTAGTGGACCTGAGGAGGGCTAAGGCATCCGTGACCCCTGTTTCCCTCCAAGGGGTCAGTGTGGATATAGTGGAGGATTACAAATACCTGGGGATATGAATGGACAATAAACTGGACTGGTCAAAGAACACTGAGGCTGTCTACAAGAAGGGTCAGAGCTGTCTCTACTTCCTGAGGAGACTGAGGTTCTTTAACATCTGCCGGATAATGCTGAGGATGCTCTATGAGGCTGTGGTGGCCAGTGCTATCATGTTTGCTGTTGTGTGCTGGGGCAGCAGGCTGAGGGTAGCAGACACCAACAGAATCAACAAACTCATTCGTAAGGCCAGTGATGTTGTGGGGGTGGAACTGGACTCTCTGACAGTGGTGTCTGAAAAGAGGATGCTGTCCAAGTTGCATGCCATCTTGGACAATGACTCCCATCCACTCCATAATGTACTGGTTAGGCACAGGAGTACATTCAGCCAGAGACTCATTCCACCGAGATGTAACACTGAGCGTCATAGGAAGTCATTCCTACCTGTGGCCATCAAACTTTACAACTCCTCCTTCGGAGTGTCAGACACCCTGAGCCAATAGGTTGGTCCTGGACTTATTTCCACTGGGCATGATTAACTTATTATTATTTAATTATTTATGGTTTTATATTGCCATATTTCTTCACTATTCTTGGTTGGTGCGACTGTAACGAAACCGTTTCCCTCGGGATCAATAAAGTATGTCTGTCTATCTGTCTTAAAATCAACCCTAACCCTAATCCAAACCTTATCCAAGCCCAAGGAGATATAATCTTTTGAATCCTCAACCATGCTGTGTCCCTGGAATGGACAGATATTTCATCAATGTAGGCTGGACAGCTAGATTTCTGTCTGCTGGAGTTTAGAAGAATGAATTGTCTTTAGCACTTGTAGGCTGGGGATACCTTCCTTCAGCACAGTAACATTCAGCTCGATCAGTGGTGGTGTACCAATCCATTCATGCTGGTGGATACTGAAATCCCCACACAGAGAACATTCTGTGCCCTTGATACTTATAGTGCTTCTTCCAGGGATATTCCAATGCATCAGCTGAAGGAAAATAGTAGGTGGCAATTAGGAGGAGGCTTCTTTGGCAAAGTTTGGCTTGGTATAATGAGACTTCATAGAGCTTGGAATGAAAGTTGATATTTCCAAGGGCCACCCCCTCCTTCCTCTCTTCCACTATGATGAAGAAGTCTGGCACATTGTCAGTAGCATATAATTCTCTTTTTGATTGTTGTTTAACTGGTCTGTGGGAGAGCTCTCCCAGTTTAAACACAGGTACCATTTGTTTGTGAGGAGGATTTTAAAGTTTGTTTAGGCTGGATGTGACTTTGGTGGTCCATCTGATTTCTCTATTTGCACTGGAAGACGGTGAAGTATCTGAAAGGAAATAATTTTTCAGGGCTTTGAAGAGCAAACATAAAATGGGACAAGATGGATTGTTCTTCTAAAGCCAATACAGATTGGTGGTCCAAATGGTCTTAATCCAAACTGTAACCATTCTGTGAATCTATTTGGCTGTAGTGATAACAGCACAATTGGGTGGATTGCTAGGCCACTGAGTCAACCATGACGTGGACCTATCGACATTTATGGGCCAGAAGAGTGATCCAACAACCCCACAGTTTCTGTAGTCATCACTACTAACTTAAATTGTTGCTTTTCCAAATTCCAGGTTATCCACCAATTTTACTTCACAGCTACAATAATGGGATTTGAACTTGGGTCTCTGAATTTTTAGTCCAGTGGCCTAGAAAGATTTTCAGGTGTTTGGCAAAGTCCTACATATAGGCTGGCTAGCAAAATTGGAACCCTAAAAATAATAGGGTCAGAGGCAGCATGGATAACAGACTGTTCAATAATTGTAAGGAAAGAGTTGACACCTCCTGTGAGAGGTTTTAAGAGAGTGAAGTTCCCCCAAAAAATCACTGTTTGGGCTATTTTTATTTTTGATATTTATTGATGTTTTCTTGTGGTGTGTGGGATAAAATTTTTTAAATATGTCAGAAAATATGCAGTAAATAATAAAAATGTAGTAAAAATCCAAAAGGATAAAGATAGAATAAACTGACAAGTAGCCGATGAAATTTAGTACAAAGAATAAAATGATAAATTTTGTCAGCAAGAACAATAGTGAGAAAATGACACAGCTCTAAAGTGCATGTAAGGACAGAGGGCCATGGAGGGAAATAGACAGTTGACATTTTGGGTCTCATCCTGATACGTTGATTGTTCATTTCCCTCTATAGAAGCTACCTGACTCACTAAATTCCTCCAGTTTTTTGTTTATTGTTTTAGGTTTTCAGTATTTGCAATTGCTTGTGTCTCCATGTCAATAAGGTTAGTTGATTATATGAGATTAAGTGCTTTACAAATGAGTTACAAAATACAAAAAAGAAAGGTTTTGCTGAACGTTGATACAATAGTGATTAGACCACAATAGGATTCTAGTTTCTTTGCTTCAGAAAGGATGTGAAGATCTTAGAGAGAGTACAGAAAAGATTCACATGAATGATTCCAAGGATGAGGGATTTGAAGCTACAAGATTATAGGTGATAAAAACATGGGGCTGCTCTCCTTGGAGAAAATGTTTAAAGGAAATTTAACAGAGGCGAATAGGTCAAGGTTCATTTAGAATCTCTCCATTAGAATTTGGTTAAGGATCAGAGAATATATATTTAAAGTTATAGGTCTAAAATACCTGGAAGATGTGAGGGAAACCTTTCTGGCTACACAGAATGGTAATGATGTGGAACTGCAAAATCAGGAACTTATACCTTTAACAGTATCAAAAACAGAATTAATCAAGGCTTTCAAATGGCCATGGATTTGAAGCTCCTCAGCTCCAAGAATGGTGATTGTATGCAGCAGTTAAACATCCACTTACTTCAAAATTATTTGATTCCACAATCATTAATAAAAGGTTTATAATGTTAACTCATGATGATAAAGAGAATAACTGTAATGTTACATGCCTGCAAAGAAGAGATAAGAAGGCCACCATACTGCACTGTTAGGAACATACGTCAACAAGGCAGGCAAATATCCTCTGTAAAATCCTCTCGGGCCATCAATCCTAAAAATATGAATAATAACCTTCTTTGCTTGGCCAAAGCCTTGGCTGATACCTCCTGTAGTTTGGGAGAGTTGTAATCGACCCCTGTAGCCTTTCTGGCCCATGATCATCAGGTGCTGAGAAATGACATCAAAGGGTACTATAAAGCTCTGTGCCACAAGTGATGCTGATCCTCCTGCTATGAATGACTTAACTGTATTATTGTTGCTATACTCTGATACATACATGCGTACTAGTTCATAAGTTGTAATATAACTTTGGCCTGTGATTAGGCCAAATGCATTCACAAGAAACCCCCTGTACAGTCCTCGTACACCCTCAGATTTTAAAATTTTACTGAATGCATCAAAAGTGCCGTTGTAGTGACTCCAGCCTCTTTGGACCTGAAGTCTTGTTCTAATCAGTATGACAGGATAAACTGTAAGGCGGATCGACAGAGCCATGAATATGCCAACAGAGAAGAACTTTCTCTTGTCCAGGTCCTCCCATTCTGTTATCCGGATGTTTGGTTTCTCTTGCATTTTTATCACGCTTGCTCCTGATGTTCAGAAAGATCTGTAAAAAATCAGGAAAGACGCAGAGTTTCAGACCCACTGTTATAAAGTGGAAAACAACTACTTAAAAAGTTGTAAGATCCTTATTTTCACAAGATAAACATTAAATTATTGCAGCTGTATAACTTATGGCAGACTGAAGCTTCTCCCTCCAGTTCATGAAATTCTCCAATTCATGCTTGTAATTTGAATGACTTCAGAAATTAATAAAAAGAATGTTACACCACATTCATGAATCTCAGTCATAATATATTTTCTAATTTCCAGTCTATTTCTAGAGACTGCTGGAAAAAAAATTGCAAATTTCTTGGACCGTACGTATGAGTATCATTTGGTAAGAGAGAACATCTCTCAGTATTTCAGGTCGACCAGAGGCAAATGCAACATCTAGGTTGTATGCATCTACTACAGGTACCACAGGCAGAAATTTTATGTGAGAAAAGTGAGGGGATATGTTAGCTTGACATCAGAAGTTGGAAAAGGCTGAAATCTATTATAATGGGTGTGATATCAAATCACCTTGAAATATTATAATTGAGCTTATCATTAATCAAAGGGAAATCATGTTTGACTAACCCATTGAAGTTCTTGACTTGCAGTTTTTAATCCAGCAGTTGTCTATAAGGAGTTTGCATGTTCTCCCTGTTTCCTCCGGGTGCTCTGGTTTCCTCCCACAGTCCAAAGACATACCGTAATTGTCCCGTGATTAGGCTAGGGTTAAATCAGGAGTTGCTGGTCAGCGCGGCTTGAAGGGTCTGCACTGCACTGTATCTCAATATATAAATAAATGTAAAGGAACCAGCGAATGTGGTATAGTGGGATTTCTAGGTTTTTGATAAGGGCCCACAGAGTAAGTTGGTGAAAGAGGTTATGCCAATGGAATGTGGATAAAATATATGGTGAATTATTAGTTGCTTAACAAATTGAAAATAAAGAGTAGGAATACACTGGTCTTTCTCAAGTTGGCAGTGGTGACTAGCATAGACTTATGCATCAATGATTAGGCTAAAGGGTCAAATGTAACATTTCCAAGTTAGCTGTTGACAAAAATTAAATGTGATTGTGATTAGTGATGAGGATACAAAGAGGTTGCCAGGGGTTATACCCAAGCTTACTGAGTAGGCAACAACAGGCAAATGAAGAACAACGTGGAAGGATGGTAAGGTTAGTTGCCTTGATTAAAAAAGATAGGAATGACGAGAGCAGGAAATTCTGGTGTTTAGTGGTACCTGCATATCCTTATTCACAAGTTACAGAAAGCTAACTTTGAGTTAGAAATGTAAATACTATGTTGGCCTTTATTGCAAAAGGATTTGCATACCAGGATAACTCGCTACAATTTTGTGGGATCTTAGTTAGACCACAGCAGGACCTTTATTGGGTACCTCCTGTTCCTAATAAAGTGGTCACTGAATGTATGTTCTTGGTCTTCTACTGCTATAGCCCATCCACTTCAAGGTTCAACATATTGTGCATTCTGAGATGTTCTTCGGTACACCACTGTTGTAATGTGTACTTATTTGAGCTACTGTCGTATTCCTGTCAAATTGAACTACTCTGGCCACTCTCCTCAGACCTCTCTTATTAACAATGCATTTTTGCCCACAGGACTGCAGCTCACTGGATTTATTTTGTTTGCTGCAGCATTCTCTGTGAACTAGTCTAGAGAATGTTATGTATTAAAATCATCAGCAGTTTCTGAGATACTCCAACTACCCTGTATGGCACCAACGACATTCCAGAGTCAAAGTCACTTAGTTATTTCTTTTTATTCCAGACTTCCAGCATCTACTTGTTTTTGATTTTCATGGATTCAATACCATATACTATAATAGCATTTTGTAACAATCACTAGTACTATAAAAACATTCCTGAAACATTTGGCCCTTCTCTCAACATCAAAATAAATTTAATAATGACTACAGACATGAGGTTACAAAGTGACTATAGCCAGGTACTAATAACTTAGATAAAGAGGCAAAAAGAATATGACCTATTGACCTACTGAATAGTGCTAGTTTACTCTCATAATCTATTCTTGGTATGCAATTATTCCCATCCTCTGGCATTGCACTAATTTTTGTGGCATTATGTAACTTTTCTTTTAATTTGAAATCATTGTAAGCTTCCCAGACAAAGTTAGATTAGAACAGCCAACATATCGAAATGAATGTTGGAAGATAAATAACTAAATTAAGGGAAGAAGCCCATAAATATCCTTACTAATAGGGAGCACGAGTGCAAAGGACAAAATGAAGTTTGCAACATTTGTCAATGATGTTTTTAAAATTTAATATAATGTAGTTTACTTTCCAGGTCCTCAGTATCATAGAAACCAGTACTGCTCACACCACACTTAATCAAGAACTGACTGAGCATTCAACAAAGTGTGTGGGATGAAGTCACATGTCCCAGAATACTCATCACCCTAGGACTGTACAGCTGCAATACTGATAACTACTTAATAATATAAAAACACAGCCCAGGTATGTCCTGACCACAAACAACAGAAAAAAACCCAAATTCAATACAGCTAACTAATGTTAAGTTTGAATTCTGACAGAATGAGATGAGACACGAAGGTGGCATTTGACTAACCATGGCACCAAAAGCGCTCATAAAAATGAAGTTAATTGGAATTGGGAGGAAGCTCTCCATTGGCTAAGGAAAACAGATTAACAAAAGAGACATATTTAACAATTACCAACAAAAGTACCAATGAGATATAACCATTCTACAGAATGGAGCTCCATTCCTTCTTATCTAAAGAAATTCAAATATCACTGTATCAGAATCAGAATCAGAATCAGAATCAGACTTTAATCGCCAAGTACCTGTGCACATACAAGGAATTTACTTCCGGCAGATGTTGTCTCTCTGCTCATAACAATAATAATGATAAATATAAATGAAAATATAGATTATACATACAAGTAGTGCAATCCAAGTAATAGTTAGCCGATAGTTGACCGGCAGTTAACTGTTCAGCAAAGTGACCGCAGTAGGGAAAAAACTTCTCCAGTGCCTATTAGTCTTAGTCTGGAGGGATCTGAAGCGCCTACCAGACGGAAGCATTTCAAACAGTCCGTGCGCAGGATGGAAGGAGTCCTTTATGATGTTCCCCGCCCTCTTCTTCAACCTGGAAGAGTACAGGTCCACAATAGAGGGCAGGGAGGCTCCAATGATGCGCTCGGCAGTCCTCACTGTGCGCTGTAGTCTGGTTCTATCCTGCTTGGTGGCGGCTCCAAACCACACAGTGATGGAGGTGCACAGGACAGACTCAATGACTGCAGTATAGAACTGCAGCAGCAATTCCTGAGGCAGACCATATTTCCTCAAGAGCCGCAGGAAGTACATCCGCTGCTGGGCCTTCTTCAGGATGGAGCTGATGTTCTGCTCCCACTTCAGATCCTGAGAGATGGTGGTTCCCAGGAACCTGAAGCTCTCCACGGTGGACACAGGGCTGCTGAGGACTGTGAGGGGGGACATAACGGGGGGATGTCTCCTGAAATCCACTATCATCTCCTTTGTCTTGAGCGTGTTCAGCTCCAGATTGTTCCGACTGCACCAGAGCACCAGTTGGTCCACCTGCTGTCGATATGCAGACTCATCACTGTTCTGGATGAGTCCGATGATGGTGGTGTCGTCTACAAACTTCAAAAGCTTCACATAGGGGTTGGAGGAGGTGCAGTCATTGGTGTAGAGGGAGAACAGCAGTGGAGAGAGAACACACCCCGAATAAAGAATATTGAACAAAGAGACCAATATCATTGTATAGACTTATCAAAGGCCTGAATACTTGGAGGATCATTAGAAGTTGTAAAGAGTTGAAAGAGATGTAAAAATTAGAACATGAGAGTAATCCATCAAAGAACAGAAAAAGCATATTGGAAGAGCTTCCACAACTGTAAAGATTATGAGAAAAATTAATTGTTTCCTTCAAAAGTTAAAACAAATGCAGAATTAATTATGATGAAATGAAATGGCACCAAAGACGTACAAAAGTAGTTTGTAACATTTTTGCTACATAAGTGCTGGACAAGGACAATGTCCAACAAAGAGAATCCAGATAATATTAGTGGATATTCAGTAGCATTACAATCACTGCATCCCACAGTTCAATATCCTGAAGGTTACCATTACCAAAACAGGGAGTAGCTATATACATAGAGTGGCAACAAGGGCAGGAATCCCTTGGTATCTCACCAAATTCCCCAAAACCAGTCCGCCATCTACAAGGCATGATGGAATACTCTCCATCTGTCTGGATGACTTTCTTATGTCTGAGAAAGTACATATGCCTTCTTGAATACCGTATCAGTATAGATGGACCAGGAGATTTTGCTGGTGGTATGGATGCCTTGAAATTTGAAGATGTCAACCAGCTCCGAAGTTACTAGATTGATTCTTGGGATGAAATGTTGAATCTTAAAGAATGGTGGGACTGTATCTTTTCTTTTTGGTTTAAGATTCAGAAGATCTCAAAGTTGAAGTTGAATTTACTGTCATTTGCACAGGCCCACATATGCACAGGTACAATGAAAAACTTGCAGTAGCATCACAAGTACATTGCATCATATAAGCAACATTCAAAAGAAAAACATAATTGACATAATATTTACAAGAAAGAACACAAATAGAACAAAAAAACTCCACTTTAGTGCAAAGAGCTTACAGTGTTGCTGAGGTAGAGATTAGGGTTATGCAGATTGGTTAAAGGGAAGTAGCTGTTCTTGAACCTGGTCGTGTAGGACTTTAGGCTCTTGTATCTCCTGCCTGATGGCAGCTGTGAGAAGATCGAGTATGCCAGATGGTGGGGATCTTTGATGATGGATGCTGCCTTCTTGAGACAGTGCCTCATAAATGTAACTGATTTAAAGGGAGTTTGACAGGAGATGGTAGGAATTTGTTTCTCCCAAAAGGGAATCCAAAATAAGGGGTATAGGTGCAGCCAGTTAGGAAAGTGAAGGAGCGGTCAGAAGTCAGAGTAGCAATAATCTGTTTGAAGTGCAGTGCACAATTAAGGCCTGTGGGCCTATTCCTACTTCCTATACATGTATTCCTAAATGAGCTAATACATAGATCATGCACTCATGGAGATGCATCAGATCAGATTCCCGTTATTCAGGGCACTTATTATGAGAATGCTATGACAGGAACGACTCTGCTATTTCTTTACATCATAAAAATTGAGTAATTTTAGGATCCAGATCCTGCTGTTTACAGCATCCGAGGCAGCTTTCAAATGAAACACTAATACAAGTAGACTAATAACATTTAGGTGTATCACATGATAAAGTTTTTGCACAGTGCTGTACCACATGTTTTTGCCCTGTTACAATTAAGAAAAAAAATGCTCTGCCTAACTGCTCTTGCAAGCAGCATCACAGGAATCTAAAGATATTACACTGTTGATGGAGGTAGGATTTTGCTACTCGAAACCTTTTTAAATCAAGCAAGTGTGTGATCACAGTGAACAGATTGACAGATATGAGAACTCAGGAGAGAGGTTTTAGTACAGTCGACTTAATGTTTAAAGGAACATGTAGACCAACCACCACTTTGATAAGTTGGTGCACATTGGAGTTGAAGAAAAATAGATGCGCACTTACGCAGGCAGAATACTTAGAATATATAAAAAGAACATGATCTTTGGCCCATGATGTTGTGTCAAACTAATTATGCCAATGCCATCTAATTAAACTAATCCCTTCTGCCTGCATGTAGAACTTCAATACACAGAACTGTAAGAGGCTGCAGAGGGTTGTCCATCACAGGCACAACCCTTGCCATCATAGAGGACATCAGGAGTCATGACCCAAGAAGTTGGTATCCTTCATTAAAGACCTTTACCATCCAGTATATGCCTTCTTCATGTTACTACTGTTGGAGAAGAATTACAGGAGTTTGAAGACCCACATTCAACAGCCTCTTTCCCTCAGCCATCATATTTATGAACCGTCTCTGAACCATGAACACTACCTCATTATTCGTCTTTTTCGTTATATTCATTTTTGTAACTTGTAGTAATTTTTATGCCTTGCACTCTACTGCCGCTGCCAAATAACACATTTTGCTGACATGTCTGTGGTAATGAACCTGATTCTTATTCATTCTCTTCATATTCATGCACCTATCTAAAAGCAGCTTAAGCACCTCTATCATATCTGCATCCACCACCACCATGACAATGTGTTCCAGGAACCCATTACTATCTGCAAAAAAACAAAAGGCTCAGTGCATCTCCTTTGAACTTCCCACCCCTATTCCCCAATTGTAGGGCATGCCCTGTAGTATTAGATATTTCTACCCTGGGAGAAAGACACTGGCTCTCTACTCTTTCAATGCCTCTCAGAAGTTTATAAAGTTCTATTAAGTCTCCCCAGCCTCGGTTACTCCTAAGAAAATAACCCCAGTTTATGCCCTCAAATCCAGGCAGTATCCTGGCATACCTCTTCTGCACCCTCTCCAAAGGCTCCACAACTTTCCTAAAATGGGTGACCACAACTAAATGCAATATGCCATTTGTGGCCTAATCAGTGTTTTATAAACTGGCAACATAACTTCTAGACTTCTGACTCCTGAACTCAGTGCCTTGACCAATAGAAGCAAGCATGCCATCCAGGATGCTCTTCTTGGAGACTGGGGAAGATTGATATCCTTTTGAAGATTGTGGGAACCTCCATCTGCAGCAGTGGACATTGCAGATGTCCTTGAACACTTCAGCTAGTTACTCTGCAGAGATTTTTAGTACCTTGCCAGGTGTAATGTTGAAGCATTATACCTTGGCAGGATTCACCCTCTAGAAAACTATTCTAAAATCATTCTCCAAGACAAAGAGCACAGGGTTGCCAGATGCTGTGGGGATTGACATAGGTGTAGAGTTATTCTCATTTTCAAAGTTTGCATGAAAGGCATTGAGCTCTTTAGAGAGTGAAGCATCACTGGCATTTATACTTTAGGTTTTGCCTTATAGGAAGTAAAGGTATGCAAAACCTGCCACAGCGTTCATGATTTTGTCTTAAGTAGAATTGTCATTTCACTCTCACAATGACATTTCATAGGTCATATCTGGATTTCTTGAAGGGTTCTGCATCACTGGTCTTGAATGCCATAGATCAAACCCTCAGAAGACTATGAATCTTGTGGTTCATCCTGGAATTCTGGTCTGGATCTGTTCAGAGTGTTCTCAAAAGCACACACTCATCATTCAGGTCTTGATGAAGTCACATGATGCATGTTATATTCATTCAGATCAAAAGATTGCTAGAGCAGGGGATGCTGCCTACTTATATTTAGTAAGGTATTTTAAAATGTTCACCCAGAAGATTAAGAGAATGAAATCCAGAATTGGCTTGCCCATAGAAGACAGAGGATAGTGGTTAA
This sequence comes from Hypanus sabinus, assembly GCF_030144855.1. Lineage (NCBI taxonomy): Eukaryota > Metazoa > Chordata > Chondrichthyes > Myliobatiformes > Dasyatidae > Hypanus > Hypanus sabinus. The sequence continues at coordinate 15,345,459 of NC_082726.1, forward strand.
TGGAACTTATTCAAAACACTCTAACAAATATGTATGACAGAACCTGCCCCGCACAAATCCATGCTGACTGTGCCTAATAGGCCACACTTTTCCAAATGCCGATAAATACTATCCCTATAAATGTTCTCCATTAGATTCCCACCACTGGTGTGAGACTTGTCAGTCTGTAGTTCCCAGGATTGCTCTATTTCCTTCTTTGAATAATGGAACAACCTTAGCTACTCACCAGTCTTCTTGGACTTCACCACTGGCTAAAGACACAAAGATCTTGGCCAAGGCCTTAACAATCTCATCTTTTGCCCCTCTCAATATCCTGTATATATCCCAACAGGCTCTAGGGATTTATCTACCTTAAAGTTCAATAAGACATCCCAATCAACTTTATCTCCAATATCCTAACGTATTATCATGCTTCATACCAATCAAACAATTCTCCTTGTCCTTCTCTACAGTAAAAACCAATGTAAAGTACTCATTTAGGACCTCACCTGCAACTTTAGTCTCCAAGTACATATTCCCTCCTTTACCCTTGAGTGGTTCTACCCTATCCCCTAGGTATCCTCTTGTTCAAAATATGTATCGAACGTCTGGGATCCTTTTTAATCTTACTTGCCAAGGACTTTTTGTTGCTTTTGGTTTTCCCAATTCTCTTCCTTTCTTGAGTTCTTTTCTGAATTGTTTATATTCCTCAAGGACCCTGTTCAACTTTGGTTTCCTCAACCTTGCCATCCTTGTCCTTCCTCATTACTGGAACTCAGAAAGTGAATTATTGAAACATTAGAAGATACACATGGACTATTTGCTCATCATTGTAATGGGCTTGCAGTATGCACCAGCAATCACGGGAACAGACTTGGTCAAGTCTATCAGATTAAGGATTTATTTTTAAAAGGATCATAGCATTGAGCAGTAGGGAGTCACTCATACTAGAATGTCTCAGCTGTACCGAAGTAGAACCCAAAGGTGAATGATTCTGGGAACGAAAAGGTTAATGAATGAGGAGTGTTTGATGGCTCTGGGCCTGTACTCACTGGAGCTATGAAGAATGGGGAGGGGTGAATCTCATTGAAACCTATCAAATATGGAAAGGTCTTGAAAGAGTGGATTTGGACAGGATGTTTCCTATAGTGGGGGGGGGGGGGGGACCAGAAGGCACAGTTTTAGAATAGAGGATGCCCATTTAGAACAGAGATGAGGAGGAATTTCTTTAGTCAGAGGGTATAGAATCTATGGAATTCATTGCCAGACGGCTGTGGAGGCCAAGTCATTGGGTATATTTAAAGAGGAGTTTTATAGGTTCTTGATTAGTCAGGGTGTCAAAGGTTATGGGGAGAAGGCAGAAGAATAGGGTTGAGAGGATTAATAAATCTGACATGTTGGAATGGCAGAGCAGACTTGATGGGTTAAATAGCTTAATTTGCTCCAATGTTTTATGGTGAGGTGCCAAGTAGTCTTTGATAGGTACAACCTGGTTAAGGATACAATCTGTAGATTGAATAAAAGCTACATAAATGGTAGATTACTCTCTAATGTGCAACTACTTATGCAGCAAAACTATAACCCAGGACAAGAGAGTAATGATGCACCAACACAGGTGAAATTCTGTAATGCTCCTGCTGATGAGGAAAATAAAGCTTGGGCTGTAAGGTAAGCAGTTAAGTATGAGGAGGTAAGACAGCAGTTTGGCTGAAGTACGTAGGTGCTGCTTCGTAATGAATGACAAAGAAAAGTATACATGGCAATTAAGCTGCATGTCGATGTGTTATTTCCAGAGTGAATAATATCAAAGAGATAAAGAGCATACTGAGGCAATTTACATTGCTGACCTTACATGGGTCAATTGGTTAAAGAATGAATTTATTTTGTTGTAGCCCAATAAGTTAAGCAGGTGCTGCAACTCGAAGGCAATAAAATACTAGGACAGGAAATGCCAATTATTGAACACGCAGATGCAACCATGAAACTAAGAAACAAACCTACTATTCAATAGGATAAGCTGGTCAGAGAATTACATCAGGGTGAGATATTGCAGAAGAATAAAATGCTCCAGGTCCAGGAGATGACAGCTCATTGTGAGTAATTTATCACTTGGATGGTAACTTGCCAAATTTACAAACCTCAGTGGCAGAGTGTTCAGCGGAATAGTCGATTGAGTATGACCATATGGATAGCTGGTTCCTAGAAGTTTCAGGACAAAAGCTACATCACTGCAGTATGAAACAAAGCTTGAACAACAGTCTCAGTTGGTTTGGCTAAATTTAAAAAAAAGCTAGACAAGTAGAAATTCTTCAAGTTCTGGTGAAAAGCTTAATGTCTACAAGACTCTTGACATACACAGGACTGCTGAATGATATGAAGCAAGCTAAATTTGAGTTGCAATTTCAAATCTCCAAAAGTCCATTGAAAGGTAGAACAGCACCTATTGATTTAATATTATCAGCCCAAAATAGTCAAGCAAAATACAGCAAGACAGACCAAAAACTGTTAAGTTGGATTTGAAATCCTCAGAACTGGTCCAAACACAAAAGGTCAGAGATAACCTTGTGACTCTGAAAGTGACAGTAAGGAACATCTGATGTTGCGGTGTTTGCCGAGCTTAGCAATTAGCTTGCAGACATTTCATCACCGTTTGAGGTGACATAGTGCACAGTTGTTGGTGTTTCTTTCTGGGACTACTCGTGTTTATATAGCACTCCCCTCCCCCATTTGCATGCCTCGGTCCTGATTGACTACCCTTTCTGGTGACTTTTGAATTCTATCGGCTCATGTTTCTTCAGCTCTTATGGGTCCGTAGATGGCGTCTACTTCAATATGTTTGTTTACGGAGTTATCAGATGAGAACTATGCTTCTAAATATTCTTATGCCTGCTTCGTGTCACCTGCGCCAGAGCCTCTGCGGTGTCCCAGTTAAAGTGGTGTCCTTCTTGGTCTTCATGTACCAAGATCAGCGAAATTGAATCATGTCTCCATGCTGCTAGTTTGTGCTCCTGTAAATGAGTTTAGAGTCTGGCCGATTTAGTTCTTGTTGCAGTCTCCACAGGTGATCCTGTACACCACATTGCTTTTGGCAGTTGTCTTTAATGGTAAAGAAAGTAAGGAAAGTGGCTGTCAACAGTAGGTTATCATGGGAGTCAGGGTGGAAAGTAGTGTGAAGGCAGAAAAACAAAGAAAACTTTAACAAAAAAACCAAAGTCGAGTCTACTGAGTTTTTGGTATCTACTAATGCACCAAATAGAATGGATAATTTTAACTACAAGAGTTACTAGTTGGGGTTATTAGCTTTTGTTTTATGTGGATAATTTAGTGAATGCAGATGACACCAAGATCGAAAATATGCTTCAGAATTTATTACGTTATAAGGACAACTATGTTGAAGGCAGAACTGTAGAGCAGGATACAAGACCAGATATGTAAGAAAACTGGAAGCACAAGAGATTGCAAGTGTTTAAATAAAATAAACTGCTGGAAAAACTCAATGGGTTAAGCAGCATCTGTGGAGGTGAAAGCAAAAGGGATGTATTGATGTTTTAGGTTGAGACCCTGTTTCAGGACTCACAGATGTGTGTGTGAATGTGGGGATGTGGAGGGAGAGGAGTTGTTGTTGTGGGGGCTGAATTGGAAGAGTGTGGAGAAGAAAGATATAAGTGCAGTAGAAGAAAGCTGAGAAGGAAGACCTCCAGGGTAGTAATTTCTGGATTGCTGACTTTGTCATGCACCAGTGAGGGTAGAAAAGGATGGTTTGGCAGATAAATGCATGGCTGAGAAGCTATTGCAGGGGACAGGGCTTCAGGCTCTTAGATCATTGGGATCTCTTCTGGGGGAGGTATTACCTGTATAAAAGTGACAGGTTGCACACCTTTTCTATTTCCTGTTGTAATCCGTGGTCCACAACCCAGCTACTGTTGGGAGGCCTTTATATAACTGTCATCAGGGTCCTTTTACCCTAGCAATTTCTAATTCAACCCTCAAGGATTCAACATCTTTCAATCCTATGTCACATCTTTCTTCTGATAGAACCACAGGCATGGTGGCAGAGGACAGGAAAACGGAAAATGTCACTCCATTCTTTAAGAAAGGAAGAAGGCAGCAGAAAGGAAATTATAGACCAGTTGGCCTGACCTCAGTGGTTGGGAAGATATTGGAGTCAATTGTTAAGGATGAGGTTATGGAGTACCTGGTGACACAGGACAAGATAGGACAAAGTCAGGATGGTTTCCTTAAGGGAAGATCTTGCCTGACAAACCTGTTGGAATTCTTTTAGGAGATTACAAATAGGTTAGATAAAGGGGATGCAGTGGAAGTTGTATATTTAGACTTTCAGAAGGCCTTTGACAAGGTGCCACATGAGGCTGTTTACCAAGTTAAGAGCCAATGGTATTACAGGAAAGTTACTGGCATGGTTAGAGCATAGGAAGCGAGTGGGAATACAAGGATCCTTTACTGGTTGGCTGCCAGTGACTAGTGGTGTTCCACAGGGGTCAGTGTTGAGACCACTTCTTTTTATGCTGTATACCAATGATTTAGATGATGGAATAGGTGGCTTTGTTGCCAAGTTTGCAGATGATACAAAGATTGTTGGAGGGGCAGGTAGTTTTGAGGAAACAGCTAGATGCAGAAGGACTTAGATTTGGAGAATGGGCAAGAAAGTGGCAAATGAAATACAATGTTGAAAAATGCATGATCATGCACTTTGGTAGAAGAAATATATGTGGAGAAAATCCAAAAATCTGAGATGCTAAGGGACTTGGGAGTCCTTATGCAGAACACCTTAAAAGTTAACTTGCAGGTAGAATTGTGGTGAGGAATGCATATACAATGTTAGCATTCATTTCAAGAGATCTTGCATACTAGAGCAGGGGTATGGTGCTGAGGCTTTAAGGCACTGGTGAGGCCTCACCTTGAGTAGTTTGAACAGTTCTAGGCTCCTTATCTAAGAAAAGATGTGCTGACATTGGAGAGGGTTCACAGGGGGTTCACAGGGATGATTCCGGGAATGAAAGGGCTATCATACGAGAAATGTTTGATGGCTCTTTGTCTGTACTCAATAGAATTTAGAAGGATGAAGGGTGGATCCCATGGAAACTTTTTGAATGTTGAAAGGCCTAGACAGAATAGGATGTTTCCCATGGTGGGGGAGTCTAGGATAAGAGGCCACAGCCTCAGAATAGAGGGGTGTCCATTTAAAACAGAGATGTGGAGTAATTTCTTTAGTCAAAGGGTGGTGAATTTGTGGAATTGTTGCCACGTGCAGCTGTGGAGGCCAGGTTGTTGGGTGCACTAAGGCAGAAATTGATAGGCTCTTGATTGGACATGGCATCAAAGGATACAGGGAGAAGCCGGGAACTAGGGTTGAGGAGGAGATAAAAAGGATCAGCCATGATTGAATGGCAGAGTAGACTCGATGCGCGAAATAGCCTAATTCTGCTCCTGTGTCTTATGGTTTCAGTAATAACTAGAAGATAGATCGAATCTGATGTCGAGGGGAATAATGGGAAGTTGGGAGTCATTTTTTTTAAGGGTCTGATATAAAGGAGAGGGATGGAAATGATGAGCAAAAAGGAGAGGGGACCTAGGTAGACAGAAGGAATGGAAAACAACCACAGGGAGTGTAGGTCACCTGAAGCTGGAAAATTCAATGTTCAATCCATTGGGCTGTAAACTATCCTAGCAGATTATGAGATGGTACTCTGCCTGATTCAGAAAACACTAACAACATGAAAGAAGTATGATGAAAAAGATTCAAATCAGAAATCCAATATTAATATTCTAAATGGTTAATATTATAAATAGAATATTTCAATTTTCTTTGAGGATATTAATTTTAAATTATTATTCTGATGAGACGATTTATCTGAGAAGAATATATTTTCAGCTTATTATACATCAAAAAGATTAGTAAAATTGACAATGTTGAAAAGGAGCATTAACTATAAATTAAACTAGCATATGGATTTTCTACTTCTAACATTGCAGGTATACTCAAACTGACTGCATTCTAGTTGCCCTTTTAAAATTATATTATTATAATGATTTTGTTAATTTGAAAATATAATCCTGCAGCATTAAACCTTATTGACATAACCCAACCAAGAATTCTATATTGGTGCTTCTCAAAGTATTCTTGGATATTATCAGCCTCCCGTACGATTTACTCCCTTTGCTGACTTAAGTTTAAAACAGCAATTTCTCATTCAAATTAAGTAATTATTTAGTTACAAAAGTGAGCTAATTAATGAGCCAGTTGGAAGTTGCCATTAGCCTTGACATGCATAAGTGTGAGGAAGGCCAGTCACATGACCTCCTTGGTGACTGGCAAATAGGATAGAGTTGTCCATGGTGTCAGTCTGCTACTCGCTGCACATTTAACAATTGACCTATCCAGTATAGCCCATTACAGGCCTTTCTGCCCATGATGTTCTGCCAGCCTTTTAACCTACCCTAGTATTAACCTAAACCTTCCCTCCCACATAGCCATCCAGTTTTATTTAATCCATGCAGCTAAAGATAATTTCATTAACAAATCAAAATAATTTGTATAGGGGAAGTTCAGCAGACTCTTCCAAGGGTTGCCAGTGGTGAATGTTGTGGAAGACAGATGTTGGGTCAGACATGTGTCGGAATCATCAGCCCAGTGCAAGGTAAATGTTCTGTCCTTTCTATAGCTAAGAAGTAGTTTGAACTTGCCTAGCAGGTCCTTCAGATCAGATGGATATCTCTTCTGATATAAACTGCTTCTTCATCTACTCCAGATAAAGCCAATACAATTTTAAATATAATCAAAGCACGATCACACTAGCGTTATATTTTACCCTCCTATCCCTATCAAAGAATTCTACAGCTCCTAATTTTGCTGATTCAGGCAATAGTTTGGCCACATTATGGATGAGCCAAGAAAGAATACTAAATTTAATGATTATAAATAGTTACTCACTTAATGAAAAATGAATGTATGGGTTTCTGCTGAGACAGTAGATCTTTACTGTTCAGCTTTCACAATGAATAAAAGGAAATAATTCAGAATTTCCTCCCACTTTACCTAAACAGAGAAAGAATTGTATTCTATTCATGTTTGGCCACCAACATTCTGTTGCTCTTTGACCTTATTAAATCTAACATAACCAAAAAAACAGTTTAAGGCAGTTCAAGGGAAGACTCCTCTTCATTATCATCCAAATAACTTACCTAATTCACTCTCCATTGAATAGTTCTCATTTTTATTTTGGTATTCACATGATACTCCAGTATATTTTATTTATAGCTCTTGTCAGGTTATTTTGAAAACAATCAAATTGCAGGAGTTGCCAGAAACTAGCTACCAAAAGAATGGATTAGTTTAAGTTGTCTACAAACTGCTGGAATGATAACAAATTTAAAGTCACACTTTAAAGAAAACATTTGACTGATGTATGATAGAACAAAAGAAAGATGATAATTTTCTCATCTGTAAAACACTGGCATTGAAGCTAATGGTAGCTGAAATACTCAGTAGACATTTCAGTCTTCTGTTCTATATGATTCTAACAGAATCTGTTGAACTTTCAAAGCTCATCTACTATTATAGACAAATACAAGAAAAACTTGTGGGAGCACTGACCATAATCTTTAACTTTTCTTGGGTACAGTTGTGGTGGAAAACCCTGGAGAGAGGTGAATATAAGTATAAGCCTAGAAACTACAGATTCGTCAGGTTAGGATTATAGTTACACCATGGAAGAGGATCCTTTAGCTCTGAGCCAACTATCAACCGCTGATCATTCTACATCAAACCCCCATTTCCATCAGTTGTCGACAGATTCTACTCATCTACACAGCAGAGGCAAATTAACCTACCAACCCAGATGGCTTTGGGATGTAGGAGGAAACCAGAGTACCTTGAAGAAACAGGAATCTTGTCACAGGTTAAGCATACAAACTCCACAGAAACAACACTGAGAACAGGACTGAACCTGGGTCTCTGGCACCACCATATCCATCATCATATCAGCCTCAAAGAACTGGCCCATGTGGGATTTGAACCCATGTCCTTGTTATTAATACCACACTCTAACCATCTGAGCTAACCAGACATGTAGCTTCAAAAGCTTTTAAAAACATTAACCAAGTACAAAGCAAACAGTCTGTTGAAAGAAAGTGGTTTAAGAAAGGCAAGCTAGCACAGATTTGTTAATGGCAAATCTTGTTAAAAGACCATAGCATTTTTGATGAGATAATGGGCAGAGATGATGAAGGCAGTTTATTGTGGACTTTAGATTTATATAAATGCTACATACCAGGCTTATCAATAAAGCTGAAACACATGGCACAAAAGGGATATTGATAGTATGGATATGGTTCGCTAGTAGCAGGTAACAGAGGGCTGTGATAAATTGTGTTTCTTAGGCAGCAAGAGAGATCAGGGCTTATTTTATTTTTAAAATATTTTAGTGAGTTAGATTTGGGGTGCAAGCCACAAGTTCTACATTTGTGGATAGCACACTACTTGGGAGAGTATTGTGAACAGCAAAGAGGATTTTGATGTATTGCACAATTATACAGTATAAATAGGTTGGTGGAAAGGGCAGGTAAAATTTAACATGGCAACATTTGGTAGGTAGAAAGAATAAGGATGGGCAATATAGAGTATATGATTCTGTTTTAGCAGGGGTGCAGTATCAAAAGGATCTAGAAGTATGAGTGTATATGTCATTGAAAGTGGCAGGACTGTTTAAAAAAGATTGATAAGGCATACATAATTCTTGGCTATATCAAGAGATGTGCAGAGTATAGAAACAGGAGAATCTTTGATGAAGATGAGACTGTTTTCTTTGGAGAGAAGGCTGAGGAGAGAATTGATAGAAGTGTATTGAATAATGAGGGTTCTGGATAGGGTGTATAATGAGAGGCTGTTGCTGTTGATCAAAGACTAGAGATCATGGATTTAAAATAAAAGGAAAGAGAATTAATGGTGTAAGAAAACATGTTTTACACAGTGTGTGGTTAGAATCTGAGTTGCATTGATGACAGATGTGGCAGAAGCAGCTTCTATTGTGGCCTTCGAGAGTAAATTCATAAATATGCAGTGAGGAAAAGTTTGCGAAGTTACTGAGATGAAAATAGCGGAGAGTTGGCATGTATATAATGGGCTAAACAGCCTCCTTTTGTGTTATCTCCATTCTATTATCCTAGAATAAATTTACAGTACAGAGGTGTAGCAAAGTGGGGGATAAAGAATCAGAGCTTGATATTTATACTGTGGATCACCAAAACATTAAAATATACAGATGGAGAAGCTTTTTCAGTTAACTACTGGCACTGGGTTTGTAATGTAGAGAATATCACATGTTGTAAAACAGTCTACTTTAATAATAAAGACTAACATTGCAAAATAGCAGTGCCAGAATCTGTTAATAAATTATTTCAGCATCACCCTGATTCTAGTCCTCTGGGATATGATAACCTTTTCAAACTCATCAGGCAAGATTTACCAATTAACAGCACTGGTGACCTGGGTTCTCTTCTGATGCTGTCTGTAAGGAGCTTTCACATTCTCTCCTTGACTGGGTGGGCTTCCTCCAGGTATCGACAACATTCAAAAGACATAGGGGTTAAGAGGTTAATTTATCACATGGGTTTAGGTTAGTGTATAAAGGTGGGTTGTTGAGCAGTCCAGGCTTATTGGGCAGGAAGGGTGTATTGCTGTATTGTTAAATAAAAATAACTAAAGTCATTTCTAAGAAATGCCTCAACCTTGTCAAGCACTTCCTCAGTAATTAGTCTTTATAAATCCAAATGCTTGTCCAGCCTTCCATACCCAAAAAGTTTCTTCCAATTTTTTTTCTAACATGGTCCTATATACAAATTTAGTTTCTAGCAAATTGCCCTCACCATCTCCTCTACAAGTCCCTTTCTAACCTCTCTGCTTTGTACTGCTGCAATAACACATTGACTTTTCACTCCACCCACAAATTTTGAATCCTAGGTTTTGTATATATTGGATAATTCAGGAGGGGACATGTGTTGACCACTGATTTCATGTTGGGTGGTATCACAAACCAGGAACTATAACATCAGCTACTTGCTATATTCCTGCAATATTCAGCTTACCAAAGCAGAACTAAATCGCATAATCCATGCAGCTAAACAATAATACCTTTGTTTTATATCTGGAGAATCCAATCCAAAGATGCAGTTATTATGATTTAGTTCTATATTCTCCTTTAGTTTTATTGAAGTCAGACAAAATTTCACTTCTTTTAGAACAGTCACATGTAACCAGTGATGTATAATATATGGTGTTGATAGAGATTTCTACCTTTAGTTGAATATAATCTTGGAGATCCAAGTGCATTTATCCTCATTGCCCAACCAAATAACATCATCAACATAGAAAAGCTTGTAAACAAAACTTTGCTGTTATTCCTTCATCAATAATTCTCAGTGTAACAGTAATCAAAGAATTAATCTTCAATTCCTGAGGTGTCTCTTCCTCAGACTTAAGCAGATAATCCCAGAAGTCTCCAATGCAGGACTGATGAAGCATTGCAGTTTTTCCAATTTAAAGTGAACTTAAGAAATCCTCACAATAGAAGTAAAATAACAAATAATAATTCAAAAATAGCAAGGGTGGGGGAATAAACATCCCTAATGTGCTGGACAATAAATGAGAAGAGAGCAATCACACTATTGGGAATACATATTCTGGAGACTACTCCAATAGCAGCAGAGACACCAAGGAGCAGGGTGGGAGGCAGGTTTTGAAAAGGTGCAAAAATTATAGGGTTGTTGTCAACTTCTCTAATATCAATCGGTATCTTCTTTGTGCAAAAGGTTTAGATGGGGCAAAATTTGTTAGGTGTGTCTAACAAATTTTTTTGACTTATGATATATATCTTCTTGTACTCTGTATTTTCTATGTAGAAATCAATAAAAATATTGAAAAAGAAAGAGGGTTCCTGACACAATATGTGGACAGGCTGACTAGAGCGAGGCCATACTGGATTTGATACTAGGCAGTGAACCGGGCTACATGACACATCTCTCAGTAGGTGAGCATTTCAGAGACAGTGAACACAACTCCCTAACTTCTACCATAGCCTTGGACAGGGGAAGACCATATGGAAAAATATTTAATTGGCAGAGGGAAAATTATGATGCACTAAGCAGGAACTTGAGAGCATAAATTGGGAAAAGATGCACTCAGGAAAATGCACAATGGAAATGTGGAGGTTGCTTAGGGTGCACTAGTATGGGTTCTGGATAGGTTTGTCCTATTGATTCTGGGAAAGAACGATAGGGTAAGGGAACCATGGTTTACAAGAGATGTGTAGCATCTAGTTGAGAAAGAATATTGTGAACGTTTAGGAAGCAAGGATCGGAAGGCTATTGAGGGTTATAAGGTATCCAGGAAGGAGTTTAAGAAGGGACTTAAAAGAGGTAGAAGGAAACATGAGAAGCCCTTAGTGAGTAAGATTAAGGAAAACCAAGGTGTTTTACATGTCCTTGAAGACCAGGAGCTTGAGTAGAGTGAGGGTAGGACCAATCAGGGATAAAAGAGGAAAACATGTCAATAGTCAGAGGAGTAGGGGAAGACCTTAATGAATACTTTGCTTTGATATTCACCAGTAAGAAGGACCTTGATGACTGTGAGGTCAGTGTAGAACAGGCTAATATGCTTAAATATCTTCATATTAAGAAAGGATTTGCTGGAACTTTCAAAGAACATTAGGATAGATAAAGCTATAAGACCATAACACACAAGAGCAAAATTTAGCCATTCAGCCTATTGAGTCTGCTCTCCCATTCCATCATGGCTAATCACTATCCCTTGCAACATCATTCACCTGGCTTCTCCCCATAGCCTTTGACACCCTTACTAATCAAGAATTCATTTTAAATATAGTATACTCAGTTACCAAGCCTCCACAGTTGTCTGTGACAATGAGTTCCACATATTCACCACCCTCTGGTTAAAGAAATTCTTTCTCACTTCTGTTCTAAAGGGACATCCATCCCTCTTATCTAAGGCTGTGCCCTCTGGTCCTAGACTCCTACACTATCAGAAACATCCTTTCCACATCCATTCTATCTAGGCTTTTCAATATTCGGTAGGTTTCAATGAGATATCCTTTCATTCTTCTAAACTCCAGTGCATACAGGGCCAGCATCATCAAAATTTCCTCATAAGTTAACTCTTTCATTCCTGGAATCATTCTCGTGGACCTCTGCTGGACTCTCTCCAATGTCACCACATCTTTTCTTAGATAAGGGGCCCAAAACATGCTCACAATACAAATGCAGTCTGACCAACGCCTTATAAAGCCTCAGTGTTACATAGTTGTTTTTATATTCTAGTCCTTGGGAAATGAATGCTAACATTGCATTTGACTAAATGTGCAATTTACCTTTCAGGGAATCCTGCACAGACTCCCAAGGCCCTTTGCACCACTGATTCCTGAATTTTCTCTCCATTTTGAAAAAAGTCTACAGCTTTATTCTTTCTAGATAGACAGATATTATTGATCCCAAAGGAAATTACAGTGCCACAGTAGCATTACAAGTGCACAGATATACAAATATTAGAAGAGAAGTAAGAAAGAATAAAAAAAGTAAAGTTACCTCAAACAGTCTAACAGGAGCAGGTCATCACTTCCCTGGCTATAGGTTGACACATTCTCGAGCCAAAGTAGTCTCTACCAAAGTGTCTGACACCTCCCTATACTATATTCCATTGGCCACTTCTTTGTCCGTTCTTCCTCTGTAAATCCCTGCAGCATCTGGTGACCCTGTAATCTCTGTTTTGGAGGCTGATGTTGAAAATCTTTCAAGAGGGTGAACCCTCACAAGTCATCAGGCCCTGTTGGTGTAGCTGGTAGGTCCCTGCCTAAACAAGGATCTGGACCTACAGCAAATACACTATCACTTGCTATCCATTTGGCCATGGATCACCTGGACAATAGCATTACCTATGTACAGCTACTGTTTATACATTACAGCTCAGTGTTCAACACAATCATGCACTCAGTACTTAATCAACAACCTTCAAAACCTGTGCCTCTGTATCTCCCTCTGCAACTGCATTCTTCACTTCCTCACTCATCAGGTGACCAGTCAGTGCGGATTGAAAGTAACATCTTCTCCTCACCGACAATCAACACTGGTGCATCTCAAAGATGTGTGCTTCACCCACTGCTTTTCTCTCTCTACACTCATTACTGTGCGGCTAGGCACAGCTCAAACACCATCTATAAATTTGCCGATGACACAGCTTTTGTTGGCAGTTTCTCAAATGGTGATGAGGAGGCATACATGATCAGCTGGTTGAGTGGTGTTGCAACAACAACCTTGCAATCAATGTCAGTAAGACTAAGGAATTGATTGAGGACTACAGTAAGTGAAGTTGAGGGATCACACACCAGTTGTCATCAAGGGATCAGCAGGGGAAAGGGTGAATATTTTCAAGCTCCTAGGTGTCAACATCTCTGAAGATCTATCCTGGGCCCAACATATTGATGTAATTACAAAGAAGACACAAAAGTGGCTGTATTTCATTATGAGTTTGAGGAGATTTGATATATCACCAAATACACTAGCAAATTTCTACAAGTGTTCCATTGACAGCATTCAAACTGGTTGCATCACCACCAGTATGGAGGGGCACAGGATCTGAAAAATCTGCAGAAAGTTATAAACTCAGGCAGCTATATCATGAACACTTGCCTCCCCAGCTTCAAGCCATAATCAAAAAGGCGGCATCCAAATTAACGACCCACGTCACCCAGGTCATGCCCTCTTCTCATTGCTACCATCAAGGAGGAGGTAATGCTTTAGGGAAAAGTTTCTTCCCCTCCAACATCAGATTTCAGAATAGATAATGAACCCATGTACACTGCCTCACAATTTTTTTCATTTTTTGCTCTGTTTTTCCATTATTTTATATATATTTCTTACTGCAATTCATAGACGTGTTTTATTATTATGTATTGCAGCTTACTACTGCTCCAAAATATTGAATTTCATGACATATACCAGTGATATTAAACCTGATTCTAATTCTGATTCTCCTAATCTGTCTAAGTGCCTAGGGCCGGATAGGATATACCCCAGGTTACTATGGCAAGTGAAGGAAGAGACTGCTGCACCTTTGCATCCTCACTGGCCAAAGGGGTAGTTATGTAAGATTGGATGGTAGCAAATATTATTCCCTTGTGTAGTGTTTACTTGAAATCAAAGCAAAACCACTCAGAGACTAAGCATGGGGTTTGAGACTATATAATGTGCTCCAAAATAACAAAGTTCCAAAGTTCAAAGTTCAAAAGAGTATGTTTGATCCTTTATTAAGAAGTCAGCAAAGATGAACAATCTTGAAATGATAAAAAAACTTCTGAAACTAAAACTAGTGATATAACCATACAGGTGGTCTAAACATTAGCATTAGTGATCTTAGCATATTTATGTATATTTAAATGGTCAATGAAAAAAAATCACACAGCTGCCTCCTTGCTCTACCTAGACTAAACTGAACATAGGCAAAGCGTGAGTATGTAACTATACTCATTCTCTTCTACCACACCCAATGCACATAACAGATTACCCATAATAAATAACAAACACAAAATACAATATAGAGAGACAAAAATCAATTCATAGTGTTACATTTTGTTCGAGAAAGGTAATAGGGATAATTCTGGAAATTATAGACCTGTGAATCTTAACTCATGATGGTGGGCAAACTATTGGAAAAGACTCTTAAAGAAAGGATTTACAAGCATAGTCTGACTAGGGACAGTCAGTATAGCTTAATGAGGGAAAGACCATGCCTCACAAGCCCGATTGCATTCTTTGAGGACATGAAATACAAATTGATTTGTGGTGGATGCAGTGATTATGGTTTTTAGTAAGGCATTTAACAATATTCCCCATGATAGACTCATTCAGAAAGTCAGGGTGCATGGTAACTTGGCTGTATGGATTCAGAATTGCCTTGCCCACAGAAGATGGAATGTATTTTGTCCGCGATTCTGTGACCAGTGGTGTTCCGCAGGAATCTTTTTGAGGATCCCGGCTCTTAGTGATTTATATAAATGTGTTGTAATGTAAGTATTATTAAAAGTAAGTTAATACTGATCGGGAAGCTGTGGTAGCAAGAGGCAGGATCCGGGGTTGGCGGGGTTTTTACTTCCGCTCTTTTTACTCCCAGTATGCTTTGTATATAGTTCCTCCACCCACGCCACACGAGGTACCTGGAAGCCTCTGTATTGTAAATATCATTTGCCGTCCCAGATAAAGATGCTCTTTTGGCCACCAAGTTGTCGAGTGGTCTTTTTGTAAAGTAAAAGTTACCACAAAATGACAAATAAATGGAAGGGTGCGTCAGTAAGTTTGCAGATGACATGAAGATTGGTGGTGTTGTGGATAGTGTAGAAGTTTGTCATAGGTTACAATAGGACATTGATTGGATGCAGAATTGGCCTCAGAAGTAGCAGATACGTAGAGTTTTACCCTTTAGAAGGTTGAACATAAAGGCAGCGTACAAGGTTAAGGGCAGCATTCTTAGCTGTGTGGAGGAACAGAGGGATCTTGGAGTCCATGTCCACAGATACTTCAAGATTGCCACAGATGTTGATAGGGTGGTTAAGAAGGTGTTTGGCCTTCAGCAGTCGAGGAACTGAGTTTAAGAGCCATGAGGTAATTTGCAGCTCTACAAAACTCTGGTTTGACCACACTTGAAGTATTGAGTTCAGTCTGGTCACCTCATTACAGGAAGGACATGGACACTTCAGAGTGGGTGCAGAGAAGATTTATCAGGATGCTACCTTGATTAGAGAACGAGTCTTATAAGGAACGTTTGAGTGTGCTACAGCTTTTCTCTTTGGAGAGAAGGAGGAGGAGAGATGACTTGATAGAGGTGTATAGATGATAAGAGGAAACGATAGAATGGAGAGCCAGCGCCTTTTATCCAGAAATGGCTAATATAAGACGGCATAATTTTAAGGTGCTTGGCGGAATGTATAGGGGGTGTGACAGAGGTAGGTGTTTTTACACCAGGGTGGTGGTCATGGAACACCCTACTGGGTTGGTGGTAGCAGCAGGTACATTAGGGACATTAAACAGAAATGGATCAAAGAAAAATGAAAAGCTATGCAGAAGGGAAGGGTTAGATTGATCTTGGAGCAGGCTAAAAGGTCAGCACAATATTGTAGGCTGAGAAGCCTGTCCCATACTGTTCTGTATTCTATGTTTTAATACTAATTAAACAAATTATTTTGTTAATATTATGTTGCTTAATGTGAAATCTTGCTGTGTGTAAACAGACCCTTCATTTCCAATATTAGTGAATGGGTGTAAGTCACCAACAAATACAGAAATGTAAACTATGACAAATAAACTGAAGTGCTTCCTTCAGATAACATACAGCGGCAGATGGAATACAATGTAAGGAAGTGTATGGTCATACATTTTGGAAGAAGAAATGAAAGCATAGACTGTTTTCCAAACAGGGAATGGATTCACAAATTGGAGGAGCAAAGGAAATTGGGAGTCCTCATGCAGGTTTCCCTAAAGGTTAACTTACAAGTTGAGACAGTAGTAAGGAAGGCAAATGCAACATTAGCATTCATTTCCCAAGAACTACAATATAAAAGCAAGGATGTAATGCTGAGGCTTTATAAGGCAATGGTCAAGTACATTTGAGGTACTGTGAGCAGTTTTAGGCTCCATTTCTAAGAAAGGGTGTGCCAGGATTGGAGAAGATCCAAAGAAATTTTGCAAGACTGATCCCAGAATTGAAAGGATTAACATGTGAGGTGCGTTTGAAGGTTCTGTGCTGGTGCTTACTGGAGTTTAGAAGAATGAGGGGAAATATTTGAAACCTATCAAATATTGAAAGGCCTAGATAGAGTGAACATGGGAAGAGTGTTCCAGAGAGTGAAACTAGAAAGCACAGCCTTAGAATAGAAGGATGCCCCTTTCGAACAGGGATGAGGAGGAATTTCTTTCACCAAAGGGTAGTGAATCTGTGGAACCAATTGCCACATGATTGAATGGCACAGCAGATTCAATGGGCTGAATGACCTAATTCTTATCGATTTCTGTTGAAGAGCTTCTAGGGCAATCTTTGACAATACCAACCCTATTTATGCCTGATAATGCTGGTGCATATCAGGGCCATATCTAGAGGAGGAATGATATAGTACTGAACATTACCTGCTGTCTTGAGGACTCCCTGATTTCTCACAAGGTCAGCAATGGAGGGGCACAAGTCAGGATTATAATGGAATAGTCTCCACTTACTTGGATGAACACAGATGAAACAACAATTGGAGTAGTTCAACTAAATTTAGGAACAAACAGTTATCTTGGTTGGTATTCCACCCACCAGAATAAAATGAATTGTCCCACCACCACAGTGAGACAATGAGCAAGTTGTGAGGACATAAAATGACAGCAAAGGGATAGGCTAATTGAATGAGACAGAAGTTGTCAGATAGAGTACAATTTGCCACTTTAAGAGGAAGAATGGGAAACAATTAAGTGGAATGAGACTGCAAAGCATTGCTATACAAAAGGATCTGGAGATCCTAGTACATGAAACACAGGAAGTTAGTATTCAGGTACAGCATGGCATGAAGAAGGTAATAAATTGTTGGCCTTTGTGGAATATAAAATGGAATATTTTAAATGCGCTTTTACAGGGCACTGGTAGTGAAACTGCACTTGGAGTCCTGCATACCATTTTAGACCACAACAGCAGAATTTGGACATTCGGCCCATCAAGGGAAAAGGCATTTCTAGATTGGGTGTAATGTAATGAATCTGATTTGATTAAGAAGTCTATGGTGAAGGAACCCTGAGGAGACAGTAATCACAATATGATAGAATTCACCCTGCAGCTTGAGAGAGAGAAGCTAAAATCAGATGCATCAGTATATAAAGGGAATTGCCAATCCGATCTACATGCTTAATGTTCACTTGGTTAATTCTTAGAATGTTTGGATTGACGTTTGAAGAAACTATGAGCAGATTGGGTCTATACTCTTGGAACTTGGGAAAATAAGCAGTGATCTTACAGAAAGTTAAAATTCTTAAGGGGACGAGGGGTAGATATTGAGATGATTTCCCCCCCCCCCCCCCACCCTCAATGGAGTTATCTGGTGGTCACAGGTTTAAAATAAGAAATCTCCTATTTCAGAAAATCTTTGAAAGTCTGTCCCAGAGTATGGGAACCAAAAGAGCAGTGCAGAGACCTGAAAGTACGTGCCCTGGTAGATAAGTTGGTTATGAAGGCACATGGGATACTTGCTTTTATTAGACAGGGTACCGAGTACATGAACAGGGTTACTTCAGAGTGCAAATCGTTTCACCACATTATAGGCTGTGAACAGAAAAGTGGAATCGAGGCCAAGACAGGTCAGTCACATCACTTGAAGCAGCAGGTTCATGGAGCCGACTGGCCTACTCCTACTTCTCGTGTACTGTATTATGGTTGTACTACCTACCAAATACAACGCCGAAATTGTTGCACCCCTCTAGTAGCCTGGGAGGCGTATCTTGCAGAGAGGAGGACAGTCGGACTAGCGAATTTCGCCAACAGGCTCCCTCTCCAAATCGGGCACCATCTTGATCGAATTCCTTTCTCGTCGCTGGATCCAAGTCCCGGAATTCCCTTCCCAACAGCACAGGGACTGAAGCAGACGGCTGCTGAGAAGGGCGAAGATTCACCAGGCTTGTCACCACCGGCCTCCCTACCTATAGGACGCGTATCAAACGTCAAAATCCTGTCAGACGAAAGTTCCTCCACTCAGAGCATTTAAAAAAAAGTCATACCAGAGATTTTCTCCAGCAGACATTTCCATGTTTAAAGCCCGTGGCGTCCATTCCTTACGCTGAATATTTGACGCTCGGCGGGTTGCTAGGCGGGCTCGGATATCACACTGCGATTGGCTGGTGCTGAGCTCCAATGGGATGGCTGGGTGTTGGGAGGTGCGGATGTCCGTGCTTTGCTTGGATGGAACGATGGCGGCTGCTACGGCAGGTAGGGGCTGCTGCCGGTGGTAGGGGTCGGGTCGGGTTGGGTCGGGGGTGGAGGTGGTGGTATCGTCAACGGACTCCACCTCACCTCGAGTGCCTCAGAGCTTGGGAATTGATCCGAGGGCGCGGGGGTGTCGCGCTCTTCCCTTCGGGTGCCGTTTGACCGCACGGTGCTTTGGGCTGAATTGAATGCAGGCGGTGATGTCGGGATGGGGCGAGCCAAGGGCAGGGGCAGGGGCAGGGGCAGCGGGGCAGGAACAGGAGCTGGGCCGGTGCCGGGCCCGTGGGAGGGGGACCGACGGTCAGTGCGATCTGATAGAGGCCGAAGGTCGTCTAATCCGGCCACACACTGTTCATTCTCACAACATCCGCTGAGCTGCAATGTGCAGGCTTGCCTACTTGAATAAGACTGAGGCCTTTTCTTCTCTATTCTAATCGAAGTTAAATCCACTTTATGTAATCCCAAATGAGACCATTTTCCACCTGCATTGGCGATTGTTTGTGGATTTTTGACAGTCCCCTAACTGAATCAGATAAGACATTATGGACTTGGAAATGACCATGATAATGTCCCACAAGTACATAGGGCACAAAAATCAAGATAACATTTGAAAGGGCATAGGAGCTGGGGCTGGAAGTTGCTTCACCAAGAACTGGCATGATGTACCTTCTGTGATATGTTGAAAAATAATACATTTAAAATGCTTTACTTGGAGTAAGAAATGCTGCTCTTACCATTATTTATTTATAACCATCATAGCTAATTTCTCTCTTGTGCTGATCCTGAATTGTTTTTAATAAGTTGCTTGGTTTTCTGAATAGAATTACTCACTGAGGATAGCAGCTACCATTGTGGTAGAGTTAATTCTGCACTATGAGCAATGTGACATGAAATCACAAAAGTATGAAAGAAATCCAACTCAGGTCATTTATTCATTATGTTCTTGAATGAAAGCACGGAAATCATATATATAATTCATATCTAACCTATTAAAAACTTGGGAAGGTACAACTCTTCTGTACAGATGATGGACATTTTGTCTTTTCTGGTTGCTTGAACTTTGAGGTAGATTGCTTTAAACTTTCTGACTTTTATTGTGTAGAAGAACACAGATCAATGTAAAATTGAGACCCAGTCCAGCAACTATTGCTTCTCTTGGTTTTAGGTAGAATGTCTCTAAAGCTTGGAATTTGTAAACCTTTTGGCTAGATCTTCACAACATACTAACGGCCAGTTACACAGCTGGCACTTAGGGGAGAAATGAAGGTCCGCCATTTCTGGCAGTGTTAAGGATTTCCTTCATCATGTCAGTAGCTTTCTCTCTCTTTTCACTACTGGCAGTCATGCAAATCCTGGATGAAGCTTCAGGAATACCAACACACTCAGGTGTAGATGGATTCTTCATTGCTGTTATTGTAACAATTTTGTTTTACCATTCAGTGTTGTTAGCCCTGATCTGAAACACTCTTAGGACCAGTGGACCACTCTTAGTCTGGCCTCTCTCTTTTGACCTGTTTGGCATGGGTGACCCTACCATGAGCCAAAGCGTAAAGCCCTGACTCCAGCCAGCATAGCTTTCTGGGTCATTCAGACGCACAAGCCTCCAAACCACAGCAAGCTTGTTCTTGAGAAATACAGGAGACATTTTATACTTACGGTTTTATACATTAGGGCTGAGAAGGAAAATGGATCAGTCATGATGAAATGGCAGAGCAGACATGATGGGCCAAATGGCCTAATGCTGCTCCAATATCTCATGGTCTAAATTTTTCAATGTATCCTTTTTTTCAATGCTTATTATTGCATATAACTTTATTGGCTCCTATACTTTATAAAGAGTATGGGTGTCTTTTTCAATTGACAAGGTGTATTAAGGCAAAACTTGACAATCTTCATAGCAAAATGTTTTTCATCACTGAATGATGTAAACTACTGATTAAAACTTTGGCATGTTTAACTTAAAATGTTTTCAAAGTGATACGACATCTGTGAAAAAAGGGAGGGGGCACATTTCAAGACCCAAAGGGGAGTATTGAAAATTCTTTGGATGTTAACACAATTTTCACTTTAATAGTCAAATATCAGTATTTTATAATTCATAATTTTTTTTAAGGACCTGGTTGTTTCTGGTAAATGAGCATTCATTGCGTTTCACTAACTGCTGCTGTAAAGGTGGTGCTGAGTTGCTTTTTAGAATTTTCTGTTCGGTGAAGATTCAACCACAGTGTTGGCAGCTTATTCCAAAATTTATATACAGTGACAGTGAAAAAATGGCACTATATTTCCAAATGACATGTTATTTGGTGGGAAACCTTGTGTTTTCTTTGTGTGTCTAAGCCTGTGCTCCTTGATGTCGGAGGTCACAGGTTGGGAGGTGCTGTAGATCAAAAGTAAATTTCTTATCAAAATGCATATATATATCACCATGTACAATCCTGAGATTCATTTTCTTGCAGGTATACTCAATAAATCCATAATAGATCCATAATGAATATCTGCACCAATTTGGGCGTTCAACCAGCATGCAAAAGATCACAAACTGAAAATATAAAAAGAAAGAAACAATAATAAATAAATAAACAACAAGTATTGAGAATGTGAGATAAAGAGTCCTTGTAATTGAGTCCATAGGTTGTGGGAGTATTTCAGTAACAGGGCAAGTGAAGTTATGCCCTCTGACCCAAGAGCCTGATGTTTAAGGGAAAATAACTGTTCCTGAGAGTGCTGGTGTGAGTCCTGAAGCTTTTATACCTTTTGATGGGAACAGCGAGAAGAGAGCATGTCCTGGGTGGTGAGGGTCCCTGATGATGGATGCTGTCTTCCTGCAACAACGTTTCAGTGGTGGGGAGGGCTTTACCATGATGGACTGGGTCGTATCCACCACTTTTTGTAGGATTTTCCATTCAGGGGCATTGGTATTTCCATACCAGTCAATATAATCTCCACTACACGTCTATAGAAGTTTGTCAAAATTTTAGATGACATGCAGAATCTTCGTAAACTCCTATGATGTTGCCTTGCAACCACTGTGTGTTGGTGGAAGAAATTAATGTTTTGGATCTGGGCTACAAAAGCAGGTATTCTGTCCTGGATGGTTTCAAGGTTCTAGAGAGCTGCTGGATCTGAGCTCAAACAGGGAGTTGGGGCGAATTCCAATGCAATCCTGACTTAGAAACATAGAAAACCTACAGCACAATACAGGCCTGAACATGTCCTTACCTTGGAAATTACCTAGGGTTACCCATAGCCCTCTATTTTTCTAAGCTCCAGGAGTTTCTTAAAAGATCCTATTGTATCCTCCTCCACCACCATCACCGGCAGCCCATTCCATGCACTCACCACTCTCTGCATAAAAAAAAACTTACCCCTGACATCTCCTGCTTCCAAGCACCTTAAACCTGTGTCCTCTGGTGATAGCCATTTCAGCCCTGGGAAATCGTCTCTGACTATCCACACGATCAATGCCTCTCATCATCTTATACACCTTCATGAGGTCACCTCTCATCCTCCGTTGCTCCAAGGAAAAAAAAGCCGGGTTCACTCAACCTATTCTCGTAAGGCATGCCCCCCAATCCAGGCAACATCCTTATAAATCTCTTCTGCACCCTTATCTATGGTTTCCACATCCTTCCTTTAGTGAGGTGACCTGTGCCTTGTAGATACCTACTGGAACAATTCTGGGGTATCAGAAGGTGAATCAGTGGCTATAGGATACCTAGCCTCTTATCTGCTTTCATATCCACTAGTGTTGCTGGTACAGTTGAGTTTCTTTCAGTACTGACACCCCCACTTCCTCCCAAGATGATGGTGAGCGATACTCGAGTGGTAATACCATTGAACGCTGGGGTCAGCGTTTGACTCTGAAGATTAAAAAAGGTTTAGTTAAAGTAGATAAACCTTTTCCTTGATTGAAGAGTTAAGATCAAGGGGATGTGGAGGCACAATAAAAAGAAAATTTATTTGACACAATGCATTGTCTTTAAGTCCAGTACTGGTTTAGTTATGCCTTTCAAAAAGGAACTGGAGAAATTGAAAATCTGAGTGTTTTTAGAGAACAGAAGCACAAGACTAATGCACTAGATTTCAAACAGATTGTTATGGGTATTGTGTGTGTCAGAGGAGGAAGTATAGTAGATTCCATTTAATTGGGCCATCAGTTAATTATGACAGCCACTTATTTGGGACAACTCATAAAAAAACAGCTAATCAAGTAAACTGCTGAGAATCCCTTTGTTTATTTGGGACACTGTTGCTTTATTGGGACAGGAGACTATGACTAAACAGTTTCTAACTAGCATCATTCACATGCATTTCTGTGTTCATTAAGCACTAGGCGAACAGATTTTAAACAGCGTCAGTTGCATGAGTTTGTGTTCAAAAGCAATGAGTTTTGTCAGTAATAATTGGCAAGAAATAAGAAGTAAGACAATTCAGAATTGTTTTCCTCACTGCGGTTTCAATCCTTCAGGCTGGAGATGCCAGAAATAGCCAGGAGTGGAAATGGAATTATTTAATTACTTCAACAAGTTAGGAACTACGAAGGATTTGAAAGTATCAGCAATCAGCTTGAATGTTACAATGAAAATGAAGATTTGGAGGACGCAGTGGTTGAAAACATTGTATGAAGGCAGTCCATTATCTGCACTTGGTGGCTACGCTGATTTTGTACATTTACAGTCAATTAAAAGAGCATGACAGTGTACACTGAATGAATTCCTCCATCAATCACTAATGCACAATTTTATAGTACCATACTAGTATTTGCAGTTTTATAATTTGTTCTGTATTTCATTTAAATGCATAATTTGTTACTCAGTCAAATGGTAGTTTTGTAGCGGTGTGCTACATGCAGCGCTAAAATTATGACACGGAGTCAGTAACTGCAGTCGAAGGAAAAAAACTTTATTCGAAATCCTCAGCCTCACTTTTAAGCCTCCCTCAACCTGCCCCCCCCCCCCCCCCGTGGCGCAGAGGCTCCAAAGCTCTGTGCTCGCAAATCCCCGTAGGCTATCTAATTGTGAGCCGGTTCAGATGTGCCAGGAAATGGGTCGCCACATAACCCCCGCCCAGAACCGGCGATACACCCCCCGGAACCTGCTTGGGAGGTCGGCCTCTGCGCCGAGGTGCCGGAAACTCGGCCGGTTGCGCCAGGTCCGCATGGGCCGGTTTGAGGCGGTCCACCGTGAAAACCTCCTCTTTCCCCCCCAACGTCCAGCACGAACGTGGACCCGTTGTTCCAGAGCACCATAAACGGCCCCTCGTATGGCTGCTGCAGCGGTGGCCGATGCCCGCCCCTTCGTACAAACACAAACTTACAGTTCTGCAGATCTTTGGGTACGCAGGTCGGGTTCCGCCCGTGCTGTGAAGTGGGTATGGGGGCCAGGTTACCGAGCTTCTCGCGTAGACTGCCCAGGACTGCTGCTGGATCTTCCTCTTGCCCCCGTGGGGCTGGTAGGAACTCCCCGGGGATGACCAGGGGCGCGCTGTATACCAACTCGGCCAACGAGGCATGCAGGTCGTCCTTGGGCGCTGTGCGGATGCCGAGTAGGACCCAGGGAAGCTCGTCCGCCCAGTTGGCTCCTCGCAGACGGGCCATGAGGGCCGACTTCAGGTGACAGTGGAAACGCTCCACTAGCCCGTTCGACTGTGGGTGGTAGGCAGTTGTGTGGTGCAGCTGAGTCCCCAAAAGGCTGGCCATAGCTGACCACAGGCTGGAGGTGAACTGGGCGCCTCTGTCGGAGGTAATGTGGGCCGGTACACCAAAGCGAGATATCCAGGTGGTGATCAGGGCTTGGGCGCAAGATTCGGAGGTGGTTTCGGTGAGCAGGACCGCCTCTGGCCATCTTGTGAACCGGTCCACGATAGTCAGGAGGTGACGTGTTCCGCGTGACACTGGCAGGGGGCCCACGATATCCACATGAATGTGGTCGAAACGCCGATGGAATTGCTGCGGTGGGGCTTTGGTGTGCCGCTGCACCTTGGCCATCTGGCAGTGCATGCACGTTTTGGCCCATTCGCTGACCTGTTTGCGGAGTCCGTGCCAAACGAACCTGCTGCAAACCATCCGGACAGTCGTCCGGATGGAGGGATGCGCCGTTATGAATGGAGTCGAAAACACGGTGCCGCCAGGCTGTCGGGACGGCGGGACGGGGCTGGCCGGTGGCGACGTCACAGAGTAGGGTCCTCTCACCCGGGCCTACGGGGAGGTCCTGGAGCTGCAAACCGGAGACTGCGGTTCTGTAACTTGGAATCTCCTCATCTGCCTGCTGTGCCTCTGCCAGTGCCTCAAAGTCTACCCCTTGGGAAAGGGCATGAACGGTAGGGCGAGAGAGCGCATCCGCCACGACATTGTCCTTACCCGCGACGTGCCGGACATCCGTCGTGTATTCAGGACAGGTGGCATTGCTGGCGGAACGACCAGGGGTCGGACGCTTTCGTAAACGCAAAGGTAAGCGGTTTGTGGTCCGTGAACGTGGTGAAGGGCTGACCTTCTAGGAAATACCTGAAATGCCGGATTGCCAGGTAGAGCGCCAACAGTTCCCGGTCGAAAGCACTGTACTTGAGCTCGGGTGGCCGCAGGTGTTTGCTGAAAAACGCCAGGGGTTGCCAGCGACCTGCAATGAGTTACTCCAGCACCCCACACCGACTGCCGTGTTAGATGCATCCACTGTGAGGGCGGTAGGGGTGTCCATTCTGGGATGTACTAGCATTGTGGCTTTTGCCAAAGCTTCCTTCGTTTGAACGAAAGCGGCAGCGGACTCCTCGTCCCAGGTAATGTCCTTGCTCGGACCCGACACCAGGATGAACAGGGGGTGCATGATCCGGGCAGCTGAAGGGAGGAAGCGGTGGTAGAAATTGACCATACCTACGAATTCCTGAAGGCCTTTGATCGTGGTGGGTCAGGGGAAGTGGCGGACCGCATCTACCTTAGCGGGCAGAGGGGTTGCCCCGTCTTTAGTAATCCTGTGGCCCAGGAAGTCAATGGTATCGAGTCCGAACTGGCATTTGGCGGGGTTGATTGTAAGACCGTACTCACTCAGTCAGGTGCAGAGTTGACGGAGGTGGGACAGATGCTCCTGACAACTGCTGCTGGCTATGAGGATATCGTCCAAATAGATGAACGCAAAGTCCAGGTCCCGTCCCACCGCGTCCATTAACCACTGGAACGTCTATGCGGCATTCTTCAGGCCGAACGGCATGCGGAGGAACTCGAAAAGGCCAAACAGGGTGATGAGAGCCGTTTTGGGGATGTCGTCAGGATGCATCGGGATTTGATGGAACCCTCGGACGAGGTCTACCTTGGAGAAGATCCGTGCGCCGTGCAGGTTTGCGGCACAGGGTAGCGGTCCAGTGTGGTAGCCTCGTTCAGCCTGCGGTAGTCGTCGCACGGTCTCCAGCCTCCCGTCGCTTTGGGCACCATGTGCAGGGGGGAGGCCCATGGGCTGTCGGACCGCCGGATGATCCCCAACTCCTCCATCCTCTGAAACTCCTCCTTCGCCAGTCGGAGCTTGTCCAGGGGAAGCCGCCGAGTGCGGGCGTGGAAGGGTGGTCCCTGGGTCGGGATGTGGTGCTGTACGCCATGTCGGGGCATGGCCGCTGTGAACTGCGGTGCCAGAACCGATGGGAAATCCGCCAGGACCCTGGTGAAGTCGTTGTCGGACAGCGTGATGGAGCCGAGGTGAGGGGCTGGCAACTGGGCTGCACCCAGGGAGAACGTCTGAAAGGTCTCGGCGTGTACCAGTCTCTTCCTGGGCAGGTCGACCAGTAGGCTGTGAGCCGGCAAAAAATCCGCACCCAGAAGCGGTTGGGCTAAGGCGGCCAGTGTAAAGTCCCACGTGAACTGGCTGGAGCCGAACTGTAGCTGCACCTGATGGGTGCCATAGGTCCTTACTGTGCTGCCGTTCACGGCCCTCGGGGGGGCCCCAGTGCCCTGCTGCGGGTGTTGTAACTCGTCGGAGGTAAAACGCTGATCTTGGCACCAGTGTCGACCAAAAACCGGCGTCCCGACCTTCTGTCCCACACAATCAGGAGGCTATCCCGATGGCCAGCCGCCGTACCCATCAGCGGCGGCTGGCCCTGGCGTTTCCCGGGAACTTGCAGGACGGGCGACAACGGCGGGCTTCTGCGCCCCACCGTTGGTGGTAGAAGCACCAGTGTTCATTGGGCCGGGGGTTGGCGGGCTCTGCGGCCGGGCCTGGACTGGTTTGCTGCTGGAAGCATGGCTGGGAGATCTGTGCGATGGACGCCCCGCTCACCTTTTTGGCGTTCCACAGCAAGTCCGCCCGGGCTGCCACCCTCCGGGGGTCACTGAAATCCGCGTCGGACAGCAGCAGGCGTATGTCCTCGGGCAGCTGCTCCAGGAATGCCTGCTCAAACATTAGGCAGGGTGTGTGTCCGTCAGCCAGAGACAACATCTCATTCATTAAAGCCGAAGGAGGTCTGTCGCCCAAGCCATCCAGGTGCAGTAAACGGGCAGCCCGCTCGCGCCGTGAGAGTCCGAAAGTCCTGAGGAGCAGGGCTTTGAATTCCGTGTACTTGCCGTCTGCCGGGGGCGACTGTACGAACTCCGCGACCTGGGCCGCTGTGTCCTGGTCGAGGGAGCTCACCACGTAGTAGTAGCGGGTGTCTTCTGAGGTGATCTGGTGAACGTGGAATTGGGCTTCAGCTTGCTGAAACCATAGGTGAGGTCGCTGTGTCCAGAAACCCGGCAATTTCAACAAAACCGCATGAACAGAGGCGGCGTTGGTCATTTCTGGTCCAAAAATCGTTTGGACCGTCGGGGTCACCAATTGTAGCGGTGTGCTACATGCAGCGCTAAAATTACGACACGGAGTCGGTAACTGCAGTCGAAGGAAAAAAACTTTATTCGAAATCCTCAGCCTCACTTTTAAGCCTCCCTCAACCTGCCCCCTGTGGCGCAGAGGCTCCAAAGCTCTGTGCTCGCAAATCCCCGTAGGCTATCTAATTGTGAGCCGGTTCGGATGTGCCAGGAAATGGGTCGCCACAGTTTGCCTTTTTAACTACTTCCATGGAGCTTTGGCTAATTGGGTCAGTTGCTTAATTGAGCCAAAATATATTGATCCCAATGTCTTGCAAATTGCAAATCCATTGTATTTGAATAAATATATTTGAATATAATGGAAATTGTTTCATCAAGCATCCTAGTAATGTAAAAGCAAAACAAATAGATTTGTAATGAGAAATAAAAAGGAGAAAAGAAAATTTGAAACAATTGTAGAAGTATTTAAAAATTATATTGGATATTTTGACTACTGAGTGCTTGTTAGTAGAATTATATGGACCATTCTACACCACTAAATCGTCTATCAAAATCATCCTAACAGTTTGCACATTTCTCTGTTTTATTTTCTGTTGACTATGAAGTGCATAAGCAGTCCACTAGAGCCAGCAGTTTAATGTAAATGCAGTTGATTCTAGTTATTTGGGCCATTGGTTGATCGGGGTGGACGCTTATTAGGGACAACTCTTAAAGAACAAAAACTAACCAAGAAAACTTCAGAATTCCCTTGGTTTATTTGGGACACTGCTGCTTAATTGAGGCAGGAGACTGTTTCAGAACAGGTTCTAACTAGCATCAGTTGTGCGCACTTGTGTAGCCGTTAGATCAGGCATGGGCAAACTACGGCCCGCGGGCCATATGCGGCCCGTTAAGCTTTTTAATCCGTCCTGCAGAACTTGATGAAATTATATTAATAAACCTTGTTAACGTTTTTTCCCCGCAATTCTGGCGTTTTCCCAATAGATGACGCACTCTATATACATTTGTGGCGACCCATTTCCTGGCACATCCGAACTGGCTCACAATTAGCCAGCGTTCCGGCTAAGGGAGATAGCCTGTGGGGATTTGCGAGCACAGAGCTTTGGAGCCTCTGCGCAGGAGGGCAGGTTGAAGGAGGCTTAAAAGTGATGCTGGGGATTTCGAATAAAGTTTTTTTCTTCGACTGCAGTTACCGACTCCGTGTCGTAATTTTAGCGCTGCATGTAGCACACTGCTACACATTGACCTTTGTTGAGGTGCAGCGTATTACTCCACATTTGTGCTTTACTCTTTGTTCGGCTTGACCTATAAAGCCAGCCACAGATCCAAGTTAACTGATCAACACCTCAGATCCATCCTGAGAATCGCCACAACAAAACTAAATCCAGACTTTGATGCGCTGGCTAAAAAGGGAGACCAACAACACTGTTCCCACTGAAATTAAAAATAAGTTTCTTCGTTGTGTTATGTAAAAAATGCATTTGAAAATATTTTTTTCAATAAGCCTTACATGTTACATGTCATTTCTGTTAAGTGATGGACATGAATAGTGCGCAGGTGCAAGTACGTTCTCAAAATAAAAAAAATGCGCTCCAGATCAAATAACGGGCTCCGCATAATGACACTGTTCTGTCATTGTGCGGGTCGTTGTTGAGTTTTGGCACAGGGGACAATTGAATAAGAAGGAGCAGGACAAGTAGACCTGCATTTCCTACCGTTTTTGAAATAAAGACAGTCAGGAGGAGAGTGATGATGATAATATCTTGAAGGATAACAGAATTTTCAGTGCTTTAAAATAATAACTGTTACTATTAAAAAAAGCTGTATTTTATTCATTTAACTTTCAGTGTTTTAAAAGTCATTTCAATAAATAGCTAAATACCATGGGACTTCAAAGACAGATATTTTGTTGTAATGCATTTGTTCATTTTCAATTGAAATTAAAGCACATGTTTTCTACATATCCCATGATATTTTATTTTCTCTTATGAGGTGTATTACCAAAATACTCCGTCCATCTGCTCCTGGTCCGGCCCCCCTGTCAAATTTTAGAACCCTTTGTGGCCCTCAAGTCAAAAAGTTTGCCCACCCCTGCGTTAGATGCTACACTGTGCTTAGGGCGATCAGTTTTAAACAGTATCAGTTGTGTTTGCATTCAAAGCAGTGATTTTTGTCAGTGACATTTGGGAGGAATAAGTAGTAAGACAATTCAGAATTGTTTTCCTCACTGTAGTTTCAAGCATTCAGGTTTGAATTTGCCAGAAATGGCTAGAACTGAAAGTGAAATGTTTTCATTACTTTAAGTTAAGAACTTCAAAGAATTTGAAGGTATTAGCAATCATCTTAAATGTTATAATGAAAATGAAGATTTGGAGGATAACATTGTATGAAGGCATGCAATTACCTACACTGGATGTCCACACTAATTTTGTTCATTGTGTATAGTGGATAAATTCCTCTGTCCATAACTATTAGGAACTAATACAGTTTTATAGTACTGTAGTACTATTGTTAGTGTCTAATTTGTTCTGTTTCATTTAAATATATAATTTATTAACCAGTATGTGTTAATATACTTGGGCTAATTGGGGCAGCCACTTGATTGGGCCAAAATGTACTGGACCCAGTATGTCCCACTGCATTCATAAAAGGAGTGGTTATAGAGTAGTGGTTGCCAACACGTCGATCTCGATCAACTGGTCGATCTTTGAGACTTTCCCAGTAGATCCTGAAAAAAGATGAAAAATAAATACACAAATACTGTTGAGAGATTGTTTCAGGGTTGCGAGGTTTTCGTTCCATTCTTTCTGCCTAGTGTGCATGCGCGTAGGTCCCCCGCACTACACAGTGTACTTCAGTGGTCCCCAACCACTGGGCCGCTAGAAAAAAAAGTCAGTTGCACCTTTCCTCATTCCCTGTCACAGCCACTGTTGAACTTGAACCCATGTGAGGTCATTAGTTGCCTAAACACGCGGCTGACAGGAAGACCCGATACCTGTGGCCCGGAACGCAGCTGGCGGGAACCATCGATGCTACTGGCCCGGAGTGCGGCTGGCGGGAAGAGCCGATGCTGCTGGTCCGGAGTGCGGCCGGCGGGAAGAGCCGATGCTGCTGGCCCGGAGTGCGGCCGGCGGGAAGAGCCGATGCTGCTGGCCCGGAGTGCGGACAGATGGGTGCCATCTCTGAACCTGTTTAGCACACCGAATGTTCGTGGGGAATCTGGTGCTAAAATATTCGCAGATGACCTAATTCAGGCTCAGGGTTTCGTAAGTAACAGAGCAGCTACCTCGCTGCGATCTACTGAAACAAACTTTTGTCGGTTGATAGATCCTACAAGGGGGGGTGGGCATGGGCCTCTCGCTCTCCTGGCTCGGTTGGTCGCTCTGTCCGGACTGCAACCGCCACGGCCCCGGCATGGGGACCTCCAGCCCTGACCTTGTCCTCACCCCACTCATGACCAGCCGCACCTGGCCAGGGTATCTGGCGGCGGGTGGGCAGAGGATGAAATTCGGGCCTGGAGGCTGTCTAATGTGGCAATGAAGCCCTCAAAACTGCTTCGGTACCTTGAGTCCAAGCACCCTGCACTTAAAGACAAACCCGTTGAGTTTTTTGGCAGAAAAAACGTGAGCAGGGCAGGACAGCAGCTAAGTGCCGAGAGCCGCGAAGGTCGTGTTTAACACCCCCCCCCCCCCCAGTCGGCCGGTCTGCAAAAATATTGTCAATACAGTGCAAAAAAGGGTGGGTACCCCTAGTGCTTATGCATTATTACTACTTCCTGGTTGCGGGGTTTTACGTCTGGTCTTTCCTGCCCCGGTGCGCATGCGTGTGACTAATCAACTTGGAGTCGATCTCACCTTTCACTAAGGCCAAGGTAGTGGATCTTGGGCTTAAAAAGGTTGGTGACCACTATTATAGAGTTTAGCATGAAAGGCGATACAATGGTAATTTAAAGGATACTGTGTTGAATTTGTTGTTCTTCATTGGAGATTCTTGAAGTTGTAGATTGGCTCTGTGTTCCTGTGCCTTAGACAAGATTCCCATCCTTAGCAGCTGTTGAAAAGTAAACATGTCATGGATACTGAGTATGGGCTAGCTATCAGCATTTCCATCAATCCCACTCCCCCAGCTGCAAGCCCAATCCCTTGATGCTCCATTCTCCCTCCTTCAGCTGGGGTAATTTGCAATTTACTAATGAACCTAGGATGTGGAAAGAAACTAGTGTAACTGTCAGAGGGCCATGCAATTACAGGGAAAACGTGCATTTCTCCATTTAGGAGCTTGAGCTGTGAGGCAGCCTGCCCCACACCACTGTGCTACCCAGAGTTTGTGTTTAGGCTTATACCTAAAGATCAGTTTATGATATCTGTTTCTTGAGCAATAAGCGTAAATTCATTGCCTATTCAAAGTTGCTTGTGGGCTGTCTGTAGCCTATGCAAGTAACGTGGTACGGTTACTTTCATAACACTGGTATGAAATTCTACAGCATAGTCTCAGGACTGCTGAAGAAATGGGTGCACGTGTTCACAGGATATTGTGCAGCTCGTAGAGCAACTTTGCCTATGGAGCTGAAGATATTTTCTTCTGGATACTGGAGGCTGTGGATTTGGGAGGTGCTGTAAAGAGAAGTCTTACAGTATTTTCATATACTACCTGCAGTTGATAGATGATGTTTGAGGCAGTGGGTGGATTCCCAACCATTATCTATATGCTGTTGCTGTTGCTCACCAGATAAGTGGTGAGCGTTGTATGAGACTGTTAAGTTAGATGTAGCCCACCAGGTTTGCCACTTACGTTCGTCTAGGGGAATCAGCTTTTAGCCCTGCCAAACAGGGTATTCAAGTTTGCGTGGATACTGTGTAATGTACCCCAGTATAAACCCACAACGCAAAATATCAGACAGTACACAATATACGATTAAATGATTACACTTTATAACTCTTACTTTGGCTATGTGGTTAGTAGAGAAGCAAAATATAAAAGAAAAAGGCGCCACTTTTATTAAATAGTTCATGCACAAAATTGTTAGATCTCACGCCTCATAAGTGACCTTTGCTGAAACGTCGCTGACCCCTAGACCTTTGGATTCCAGTCTCTGCCATCCAGTGGTCTACCAGCGCTCCCCACACCCACCCTTCCTCTTCCTTCTCCTCGAACAGAAGCCAGCAAAGAAACCCTGGTTTCCAGACACACAAGAAAGAATAGCATTTCTCCCCATTGGATAGCCCTGAATACCAAAAGTCTTGTTATCTCTAGTCATAACCCAAACATCGCAACTACAGAGAAACCATTACCTCAGCAGTTAACATTACAGAACAGCCATTACATTAGCCTTAAGGCTGATTTATAGTTGTGTGTCACTTCTGCGTCACTCTATGCCGTAGCGAGCATGCACTGGTGTGCGCCAAAATGCTAGTTTTGCATTTCAAACATTTTCGCATGTCGGCAGGTAGATTTGATGATTTGGTTCATCTATTTCTCATCGGTGTACAGACATGGTGGAGAAGAAGCAACCAGAAATGCACAGGAGGAAATGCAATGCTACCAAGCGGACCAATCACAGTTGTTGCGGTTTGCGTCGTCACGCCGCGGGAGTTACTTTTTTGGGGAGGTGCGCGTCACCCTATGGTGCAGGATGTGGCATAGGTACGGTGTATTTGTGCAATGCACAAGTATAAATCAGCCTTTAGCATCTATCATTATAGAGAAGCCATTACATTGACTTTTCTAAGTGGGGGAAAAGCTTTGGAAATACAGGTGACTAACTTGTCACAGAATGCCCATTTGTTTTACTAATAGTGAACATTGCTCTGTTTCCAGTAAGGAGCAAGGAAGATTGCAAGACATTATACCCCTGATTTTATGTGGATAAAATTGGATGGTTGAAGGCGCATTTGACATCATCAATCCAAAAAGTTGGGTGATTTCATGGAAGACTGCTTGCTTTCTACAAACTCTTAAATTACAGGATTTTGTGATTCTAAGGGATGGGTAGGGAATGTGATACATATTAACCTTAACATTACAGTTCTGGATATAATGAAAATTCTTTTCTAAATAAAGGGATCACATCTAATTTAAATATACATTTGCAAAAGCTCCAAGTCTTCAATAGTGTACGGCGGGGCTGTGGTGGCAGTCTATTAATGATATAAAAGCATGAACACACTTTCAAGCAAATGATTCCAAGCTAGAAAAATAAATTTATACCGAGTAGGTTGGGCAGACTCTGGAAATATATTTGTTTAACAATCCAGAAATAGTTGATGTTCATTTCTCTACAGATTTTTGAGGATTTTAATGTTTTTATTTTTTCTGATCTCTCAAATCTTAGTTTTATTACTCGAAAACAGGACAAACTTTATTTGTTTTGCTTTGCAGTGTTAGTCTTGTTTATAACATGCCTTTTGTACAGTATTTGAGTAACTGGCTTTTAAGGGATTTCAAGCTGAGGTGAAAGTCCTTGGCTGTGAGTTCAAATACCTGGTTCAATCTCCAGTGATGGAGGAGGATGGAATGGCCCAATTGCACTATTGTAACAGCAACAACCTGAATTTGGACCTTGAGCCTCTATTTGTAAATGACATTCCAGAATGAATCAATTTAGAATGACGTTATATTGTAGAACAAGGTTGCAATTTTTAGCCACTCAGTATTGAAGCTGTTGTTTAAGGTCAAGGCCAGTGCAACTGTTTATCAAGATAGAAAATCTAACTGCTAGGTTGATCAAACTGCTACATATATTGGATTTCCCTCTTTCCCTCCCCCCCCTTTCTGCTTTCCGCAGGGATCGCTCCCTACGCGACTCCCTTGTCCATTCGTATCCCCCCCCCCCCCCCCCACCCCCGGTTCCTTCCCACCAATCTCTCTCCTGGCACTTATCCTTGCAAGTGGAACAAGTGCTACACCTGCCCTTACACTTCCTCCCTCACCACCATTCAGTCCTTCCAGGTGAGGCGACATTTCACCCGTGAGTTGGCTGGTGTGGTATACTGTGTCCGGTGCTCCTGGTGTGGCCTTTTATATATTGGTGAGACCCGACGCAGACTGGGAGACTGTTTCGCTGAACACCTACACTCTGTCCACCAGAGAAAGCAAAATCTCCCAGTGGCCGCACATTTTAATTCCACATCCCATTCTCATTCTGATATGTCTATCCATGGCCTCCTCTACTGTCAAGATGAAGCCACACTCAGGTTGGAGGAACAACACCTCATATACCGTCTGGGTAGCCTCCAACCTGATGGCATGAACATTGACTTCTCTAACTTCCGTTATTGCCCCTCCCCTTCTTACCCCATCACTGATA
Source organism: Hypanus sabinus (assembly GCF_030144855.1). NCBI lineage: Eukaryota > Metazoa > Chordata > Chondrichthyes > Myliobatiformes > Dasyatidae > Hypanus > Hypanus sabinus. The sequence continues at coordinate 15,380,550 of NC_082726.1, forward strand.
TATTTAGTTTTTGTTTCTGTCTCTGCCCATCACTCTGCCTGCTCTCCATCTCCCTCTGGTGCTTCCCTCCCCCTTTTTTTCTCCCTAGGCCTCCTGTCCCATGATCCTTTCCCTTCTCTAGCTCTGTATCCCTTTTGCCAATCACCTTTCCAGCTCTCAGCTTCACACCACCCCCTCTGGTCTTCTCCTATCATTTCGCATTTTTCCCTCCCCCTCCTACTTTCAAATCTCTTACTATCTTTCCTTTCAGTTAGTCCTGACGAAGGGTCTCGGCCCGAAACGTCGACAGTTCTTCTCCCTATAGATGCTGCCTGTCCTGCTGTGTTCCACCAGCATTTTGTGTGTGTTACATATATTGGATGAATAATCTGTTTTTCAGATAGATTGGAGTTTCATGAAGCCTCAAACTGTGTTTTTACAGTGTTTGAGGAAATATGTGTGTTACTGCATTCATTTGACCATAAACTTTGGAAGGTACTAAAATGTGTGGGTAATCTTCATTTGACTGTTCTGATTTCAAAATCTCTTGGGCTTGGCTTTGTAGCCAAATTGTTCATTCATCTGTTATCTTCACTTCCAAAATTAAAGATAATTATTATAAGCAATATACTGAAAATATTTTTATGGTGCAAGTATAAAAACAATGGTTGTCTCCTTTTCATCATGGATCAACCTGTCCACAGATAGTATGAACCAAATAAGTCCTAAAGCGTTCTGTTAGTCTTGTGGTTTGTGTCAAAGAGAAATGTGATGGACTATAGGTTAACAAAGCAGAAGAGGAATTCTACCTTCAGATTTCAATGCAGTGAACAGGTACAGCAGAAGCAGAATAGGATTTTGTGGTGTCTGTGGATACAAATAGTTGAGGGATGTAGCAGTGTGAGCAATCAAAATTAAGCATTCGTACTCAAGTGAAACATGATCCTCCCTGGATAGCATGCGGGTGCAATGTGTATTTAGTAGAGTTGACAAATTTTATTCTTTTGCCAAGTTTTGCTTTGGCAAGTGGATGCAAAATTAGGAAGGTTGTGTTTCTTTTGAGTATGGATGGCTGAGCCCACATCTGGAGTATTGTACGAATAGGTTTCCTTCCTTAAGGAACAATGTTAATGTGTTGGATACAGTTAACAAAAGATTGTTAAACTAATCTCTGGACTGAGGGTATGAAGGCTGGGCAGACTTGGTCTGGATCCATTTAAGAGTTTAGTAGGGTGAGTCCAGATTGAAACATAAGATTGAGAAATCTTGACAGGGTAGATGTGGGAAGTGTGTTTCTTATTGTGGGAGAATGTAGAGCTATTTTAAAATAGGTTATTGCCCATTAAAGGTGATAATTTTGTTTTTCAGACTCGTGAACCTAGAATTTTCTTTCTCATGTTTTCACATGACATAGAAGCTTCTGGGCCATCATGGCTGTGCTTGCTCTGAGTATTTCCATCAATCCCATCCCCATCCTATTTACCTATTCTCTCTTCCCACCCTGATTCTCTCACATCTTACCTACACTAAGGGTAATTACTGTAACACAGTAGCTGACCACTCAACATGTCTTTGGGATGTGGGAGGAAACTGAAACACCAGAGAGAAGCTTGTGCCATCTCAAGGAGAGCTTTCAAACTCCACATAGGCAGCAGTAAATTGAACCTTGGTTACTGGAACTTCAGTGGCAGCACTAACTACTAGGCCACTGTGCACGTAATAAGGAGAATCATTTGCTCTCCATCTGCTTCATCAAAGCATGATTGAAACAGACTCCTTAAAGCACATTCTTGATGTATAAGACAAAAGGGGATAAAGATGGCACTTTTTTTTAAAGAATCTAGGCTTTGCTGCCAAGACCATCGTTCATCTCCTTCCTTGAATAGTTGTGATTCTATTGAGGGTCCCTCCCAATGTTGTTGGGTCAGAATTTAGAATCAGTTATTTATTTTCAAATCAGGATGGTGTGTGACCTGGTATGTAGCCTGCAAATGGTGATGTTCCCATGCAGCTGCTGCTCTTTTGTCCTCAGTGATAAAGGTTGTGGGATAGGGAGGTGCTGTGGGAAACAGTTAACTAGATGAAATGTAGAGATACAGTTGGATCATATGTAATCTTATCAAATAGCACAGGAGGCTTGAGAGACCTCCTAGTTCTTAATCTGTACTGGTGAAGAATTGAAGAGCTGAAATGTTGGCTATTTCTCTTTCTACAGATGACACCTAACTTTTTGATATTTTTTCCAGTATTTTCTGTGTGCTTTTATTTCAGACTTCCAGCACCTGCCACTGTTTTGTTTATTTTCTGCTTCATATGTTAGTCTGATCAATTCCTTTGACTTTGAGAGCCATTTTCTAGGCTGTGTAGTTTTTCTAAGCTGGGTGGGAAATGTAATCATGCAGAGCCACTCTCCTCATTCTGCAGCCCTGCCCTCTTTACCACAACCACCAAAATCGACTTGACTTCTGGAGACATGAGTCTGCAAATGCGAAAAGAAGTCTGCTGGGGGTACTCAGTGGATCAGGCAGCCTCTGCAGAGGTAGAGAGATGGTTGACATTTCGGGTTGAAATGCTGCAACAGACTCGTTTAGGGTCACATAGAATAATCATGGGTGATGTATTTAATTTGGGCCATTTATAGCTGTTTACAGTTTTATTCTGAACATTGACCTGAGAATTAAAGATAAAAGCAGCAAAAGGACCATGCAGATTATGGTAAAGAAAATAGGTCAATAACAAAGTGAAGAAAGAGGTATAGCAAAATGCAGACCCAGTCCAGGTAGTCAAAATGAAATATTAAATGTTATGCTTCATTGTTGCATACACAATAGCATTCTTGTTTCTGAGTTAGAGGGTTGTGAGGCAGAAGCACAGAAATCCAAGCTGATGTTCCATTGCAGGATTTGGGGATTGTATGCACTACTAGAGGTGCCCTTTATAGAAAAAGTATTGAATTGGTGGCCAATCTGTTCATGAAGATTAATATAAATATCCCCTAAAACTACTGTAAGGACTAGGCAAACTATTCAACGCATATCGGTGAATATTTACTTCTGAATTAATGAGCACACTAGCCACTTATTTCCGAGGTTTTTAAACATCAACAAGAACCATTTCAGTGACCGTGATGGGCTTTAGAATGCTCTGGGATTGTGTGAGGTACGAAAGCAAGTCTTTTTTTAAATCTGAGAATTTGCCAAAAGGAATAAAAAAAATAGTGCAGTGGATCGTAGTTCTTCCGTGCATTTGTGATGAATAAATTACACAACACAGAATTTGATACAGCATTTATTTGGAAAAATTCACACTTTTTATTGCTAATAATTCACTAAGCATAATTAGTGACTTTGTTGAAGTACCTAATCATGATCAGGATTAGTTTGAGAAGAATGAAAAGAATCTGGAATTGTGGTAAAATTGATTTCAGAAAAAGAACTCAGGTGATAGTGGGGGTGGTGTTCTAATTGTTCCTTGTTCCTTGTTCCTTGTTCCTGTGCTGTGTTTCTGCATTCCTGTTAACCACTCTGATTTGGTCATTGGAGCAAAACTTCTGTTCATGCACTGCAGTTTGTGACTTAGAGCATCAGGCGGTTGATGCTGATTTTACCTGCACTGCTTTCAACTTCCAGTGTTTAGGCATACCATTAGCATATTGAGGGTAATGACCAATTTTTTTACCCCAGTACAGTTGGCCCTCCTTATCCGGGGATTCCGTATGCGCGGATTCAGCCAACCGCGGATCGGGAAAACCCAGAAGTTCTCTTTCCAGCACTCGTTGCTTGAGCATGTACAGACTATTTTTTCTTGTCATTATTCCCTAAACAATACGGTATTACAACTATTTACATAGCATTTACATTGTATTAGGTATTATAAATAATCTAGAAATGACTTAAATGACAGTCCCCGGGTTATGAATGAGTTCCATTCCTGAGTCTGTCTTTAAGTTGGATTTGGTCGGTACAGGTACGTTGGTATTATTTAGCATCAGTTAGTCAAACGTTCTTAGTATATAGTACATATTTTACCTTTCTATGCATATAAAACACTTAAGAAACATACGTATTTCAATAATTAAACCACTGCGTTGCTTAGTAATAATTGTAGCTTTCATTTGGGCAGGGCCTTTCACATTCTTCATTAAAATTGTTCCGATTGTTGACCATCTGTAGTCTTAACACTTTTCCAATGACGGATGGCATTTCACCTTTTTCTGATCGCTTTATTACTTCCACCTTATTTTTCAATCGCCATTGTGATTATTTTTGTGAACAGAAACACTGCGGATTCAGTGTTGCACTGCCAGATCCTAATGTCCACCGCACGAAGACATGTTAAATAAAGTCTGGGGTTCCGCTGGTTCCTAAAGACCACTGCACCGAGACACGTTAAATAAGGAGCATTCGCGAATTTTGGTATCCGCGGTGGGTCCTGGAACCAATCCCCCACGGATAAGGAGGGCCGACTGTACACTCGAAGTTGTTTTAGTCTGTACAGCTAATAATGGAAGGCAACAGGAGTAAGATGGGTTAGGGGTATTTTAATATACATTGAATTTGGGTGGCAGCCATGTGTAGTGGGAACACATTTGCTTCTTGGTGAGTTGTGTGTATGTAAGAAGTGGGTGCAGAATTAGGCCATTTGGCCCATCAAGTCTGCTCCACCATTTCGTCATGGCTGATCTATTTCCCCTCGGCTCCAACCTCATGCCTTGCCCTCCTCCTCTCATGCCCTGACCAATCAAGAATCCATCAAAGCCTGCCTTAAATGAACATAAAGACTTGCAGTAAGATATAATCAGAGCTCTGAAATGTTCTTGACACCGAGGTATTTCTGCATTTGTGTCTTTTTTTGTTGGTGTTGATGAAAGACCTGATAAATGATTAAAGAAATATTTCTCTGGATTTCAAAACTTGACAGTAATGTAGTATAAATGTTACTTGCAACTTCAGCCCATATCTAATAGATGAATTTAAAATGTTAATATGATAAGAAATATAAAAAAAGACTTACTGAACTGCTGTAAATACATATCTGGGGTACAGATCTTCCTCGAGATCAGAATGCTGCTGCTCCATCAAGGCAGGCCGCTATATGTGACCACAGATCTGGCAACTCTCAACTTCTCTCTAAAATAGTCTAACAAGCAAGCCACAGCTGTTATCCCACTGCCACATTATTGCAGATTTTTCCCACCACCTTTCAAGGGTAATTAGGGGAAATACATACTGGCTTTGCCATGTACACCATGTCCTGGAAAATGTCACACACCGAGTCTGGACCAGTGCTTGATTGTGGTTTGGATATGATCCGAGCTGATGTGAGCTTCTTTCTGCTCAAAGTAGATTACTTATCTTCTCTGTGTGAGACCTTGCTATCCATAATTCGGCATCAGCTTTAGCTCACCAAACAGGCCTGAAAGTAACCTTTAACAATGTCTTTTGATCTAAAACAAAGAAAGCAAATAGCAGAACACTTTTATTCAGGTTCAGTTGCCTGTCATGTTAATTCCTCAAACTGCTCCAGCTCTGATGTCTGCCTTTGGCTGCTTACGTTGTTCCAACACAACAGAAGCAGGAGAAACATTATCTCTCTTTCACATCACATCCTTCAAGCCTGGAAGTAGAATTGGGCTTTTTCAGATAAGTAAACTTTCGAGTTTGTCAGAACTGGCCAGTTCTGATGAGGATTATCAGCTTGTAATCTTAAATCAGTTTTAGTTTCTCCATTTATATTTTTGACTTGCAAAGTGTTTCCAACATTGATCTTTTCATATCTCCAGCTACTCTAGTTTTGTATAGCATAACTCCGGCAAAATTTCTTTTCTCTTCTCAAATTTATCACTTCCTGTTTGCATCTCTTCCATAGAGCTCAGCTGATTTCATTCCACCCTTTCTTGGCTGGTACCACTATCTTTGGTGTTACTTTGGTCTCCAAACAGACATTACCTTTTTCATCTACACCTCTCATCCTTTTCTGCAACTCAGAAGATGCTAAATTTCTAACTTTTCCCCTAGTTACCATGGTCTCATCCTGAAATGTTAACTTTACCTCTTTCTCCGCAGAAGCTGATAGAGTTGTTGATTACTTACTGCTTTCATTATAGTGGGAATAATTGGAGGAGATGAGAAGAATCACATGATCTAGAATTTAAGTCGTACATCCCATACAGACACATTGTAATTATGTCAAATTTGAATGGCTGTAAATTTAAAGGACATCAGTTTGGGATTGGTCATATCCTATTTTCTTTGTATAATTTTTCTTTTAATTAAAGAGAGCAACGTAAGGAAAGAAAAGATCATTATCAGGAATGAGAAACAAGCTGCTGATGGAAAGATTTTTCAAGATTAGCTTTATTTCTCAATCTACAACGATACATACAATGAAGAGTTATTTGTGTTATATCAAATCAGCAAAAATTGTGCTGGGGGCAGCCCCCAAGTGTCACCATGCTTCCAGCGCCAACTACTAACCCTAACATTTGCCTATAGAATGCAGGATGAAACCAGTGCACTTGGAGGAAATCCACATGGTCACGAGGAGAAGATACAAGCTCCTTACAGATAGCAGCAGGAATCACTCAGTGGGTGGAGCAGCTTGTGTGAAGGGAAATGAGCAACCGATGGTTCAGGATGAGACCCTTCATCAGACCGGATGAAGGTTCTTGATCGCCGTGGTATCCATTTCCTTCCACAGATGCTGCCTGACCTCCTGAGTTCCTCCAGTAGCTTATATTTTGTTCCAGGTTCCAGCATATGCAGTCTCTTCTACCTCTATTACACTGGAGAACAAATTTTTTCAAAAGTGTTGCTTCTTCAGAATTTTTTTTTTGTTTATGATAGACCACTTGAAACTAAACATAAATATAATTTCAGACTACTTGTATCATGTAGGAATTCAGAGAAACAAGAAATTAACTTTTATTGAATATAATGTGTTTAATTGTGTAAAGAGGGTTTCTTCTTTTTTGTTAACTAGCAGGAATGCTAATTTACTGATAACGAGAATGGTATTCCTTTGTAAACCAAATGGGGATTAATGTTCTTTCTTCTGAGTCTGTAAGCTTTTGTTGACGGGCTTTTGGGCAGATCGGCGCGAGGGGGTCGAGAGAGAGGACGCAATGCTCTAAGCTGGGCGAGGATCGGACCCCAAGCGGGGGTCCGAGGCCAGGAGGTACTCCGAGGAGGGGGGCTGAAGCTAGATGTGCTTGGTTGACCACTCGGAGGGTCCTGAGCTGTTTGGAGAGTCCAAGGAGTTCGGAGGGTCCTGAGCTGCGAGTCGAGGAGTTCGGAGGGGATCGAATGGTGGCCAGAAGACTTCAGAAATTGAGCTCCAACGGCTGTGCACGAAGTGGTTTGGACTTTGATAAGTTTGGCGCCTTTTCTTTAATTTTCTCTTCATATATACTGTATCGTTATTAATCACTTAGTTATAGTAACCTTTATAAATTGTACTCATTTAATCGCATATGGTGTACTGTCTGTTTTTGGGTCAGGCGGGGACATCACACAGCATCCACACCAGCTGATTACCCAGTTTGGCGGGGCTGAAGGCTGCTCCCCCTAGACAAGAACGAGCTGAGCGAGCCTGAGGCGACCCAGGGGGTTACATTGTGGGGTGCTCGTCCAGGATTGATTTCTGTGGAAGCTGTGTGATCACCCTCTTTAAATTGTGTCTGCGGCGAAGAGCTGGTGTGCCTTTGTGGGTGTGTGATTGCTGGTTATCGCTGCGTGTGTGTTGGGTGGGGTGGCTGCTGTTGTTAGCCTCGAGGTCGTTGTTCGAGTTCCAACTAGTGCTGACGAAATGGTGGTGGGACCATGGGTTGTCCGTACTGTTTGGAGATTGAGGAGTGACAGGTTGGGATGTTTCAGCAGTGGTGAGTTCCGCCCGGTTATTGGAATAATGTCCAGCCCTAAAGGGGCGGAGGCGTGGGCGGAGCGGACCTCTCAGTTGTTGGGTGAGTGGCAGTGCTTGGCTGAGGGAAAGCGACAGGGACGGGTTGAAAGTTTGAGTAGATGGGCTGGTGACTTTGTTAGAACTGTCGGGCGCAATTACCTCGAAGTGACCGCTGCCAGTTCTGGGAAAGTGTGGGAAAATGCGTGTGGTTTGACTGGAAGTCAAATGCCGCAGCTGGGGGGCTTATCATATCCGTGGCAGGAGATTGGTGGGAAGTTTTTAGGGTATCCCTTTTTGCCTAGGGGGGCAGATAAATTGCTTGTGGTGCCAAGAGATCTGTCAAGGGGATCGGTTGTTCCGTTGATTCGAGAGGTGTCGGGAAACTTAGAGGAGGCCCAGTGGGGGAACGGCTTGGGGTCTCTGGGGGAGCACGTTCCCAGCAATGTACCAAGGAACTCCCGAAAGGAACAGACTCTATTCCTGAAGGCTTAGAGGGGCCATGCGCACAGGTGTTGTTACGGATGGATGGAAGTCAAGTTAAAGCCATCCTCGGCACCGGGGCGCCGGTTAAGTTGCTGTACAGTTTGTTTCATAACTGTTATTGGAAGCATTTACCCTTGATGACATTGAGGACACTGGAGATTCGGGGTACCAGTGCCGGTGATTATCCAGACAACGGTTGTTGGTCAGTGAAAATGGAGTTCTTAGAGGCAAATGTGGAGGAGACTGAGGTTCATGAATCGTTAATGCTGATGTGTCCGGACCCTGTTGAGACGGGCAGCGTTTCTGTTCTAGAGAGAACCAAAATCCTGCTGGTGCGCTTGGGAGCCTGCCCGGAGGAGGCGGGTGAGCGCTGTTTGGAGGCATTGTCGATGCACCCAGGGTTTCGAACTGCTTGTGCGGACGTGTGTAGCAGCATTGGGCTGATACCGAATTCAAACAAGAGCCAGTGGTGGTACGGCCTGGGGGAAGTATCTGAGGGTGAGACCCTCTTCGTGGACGCTGCGAAACACCACAAGGGAGGGGAGTTGACTGCTGAAGACACCTCGGAGAGAGAGAGGTTGCGGCGACTGGCCCCTGCAGCCGTGGAAGATGTAGGCAGCGTGTGTATGGATTATATTGCGTTGAAGAGGCGCACTGTCAGTGACCAGAATATGGCCCTGAGGGCCAGAGAGGCGATGGCCTGTCTGAGTGGTGTGAAGTGGTTTAAGGTGCTGGATCTGAGGAGTGGATGTTGCCAGATCCCGATGAGTGGGGCCAACAAGGAGAAGACGGCCGTTATAAATTCCCTAGGAGTCTTCGGGTCCGAAAAGATGCCACAGGGCATATCTGGAACCCTTGCCACCTTCCTGCTGGGCAGGTGGAAGACCATAGGGGATGTGGAGGCGTTTGGAGTTTTGGTGTATGTGGATGATCTCTTGGTGTTTGGATTTGCCTCAGGAGAATATGAAGTGAGGTCGTTGCAGGAGCAGCTGAGAACTACCGAGTTAAAGTGTTTTTGGGACACGTGCCAGGGCTGGCGAAGGTCGCAGCTCGTGAGTGACTGTCTCTACGGAATCAAGTTTGAAATGAAGACGGAGAGACTGGAGAAAGCGATCAGGAACCAGTCGGAAGACTTACAAGTTGGAGAGAATGAAGAAAGTTGTCTGACTGAGGGCAATAGCAAACTGAGAACCCGGAGAGGGGAGTTTGCGGAGGTGAAGAAATTACAGACGAATCTCAGCAGAGAGAAGCGGAAGCTTGAAGGGAACCTGAAGATGACCATCGACAGTTCAAATGAAGTGCAAAACCTGAAAGTTGATCTGGAAGAAGTCATGAGGAAGAAAAAGCTGGAGAGAAGTGCAGTGAATACTGAACAGGAGGCTGAAGAGACTGCGGGAGCAGTGCAGGCCACGTGTTTCCGTTTGGAGAAGATCAAACAGCAGCTACCGATCACAGGAATGAGGAAGAATACAGATTCGATGGATGATGTGCTGGATGTGTGGTACATGCTGCCTTTTGCTGACTTTCCCTCGATTGAGGAAGAGACCTTTGGCCCTTCTCCCATTGAGTCAGGTGTAGCGGGGAGGGTTAGCTGTGTGCAGTGTGGGGCATGAGTGAGAGGTTGAGAGAGGAGTTGGTAGTGGGCCCAAGGTATCCCCAGTTGTGTCCGAGCCTGAAGGGTTTAGGTGAGGAGGTACGGAGGCCTCAGAAGGGTTAGGGAACTCCCAGATAGTTGGCCTAAGTAGCGCCTGAGGAACAGGGCGTGAGGAGGAGATGTCACTGTTTGTGCTTGGGTTACGGTGTGTTGGCAGGAAAGGTGACGAGTTATTTAGTAGTCATGAGGACATGACTTTTATTTGGTGGAGGGTGAGTGTAAAGAGGGTTTCTTCTTTTTTGTTAACTAGCAGGAATGCTAATTTACTGATAACGAGAATGGTATTCCTTTGTAAACCAAATAGGGATTAATGTTCTTTCTTCTGAGTCTGTAAGCTTTTGTTGACGGGCTTTTGGGCAGATCGGCGCGAGGGGGTCGAGAGAGAGGACGCAATGCTGTAAGCTGGGCGAGGATCGGACCCCAAGCGGGGGTCCGAGGCCGGGAGATTCTCCGAGGGGGGGGGTGAAGCTAGATGTGCTTGGTTGACCACTCGGAGGGTCCTGAGCTGTTTGGAGAGTCCGAGGAGTTCGGAGGGTCCTGAGCTGCGAGTCGAGGAGTTCGGAGGGGATCGAATGGTGGCCAGAAGACTTCAGAAATTGAGCTCCAACGGCTGTGCACGAAGTGGTTTGGACTTTGATAAGTTTGGCGCCTTTTCTTTAATTTTCTCTTCATATATACTGTATCGTTATTAATCACTTAGTTATAGTAACCTTTATAAATTGTACTCATTTAATCGCATATGGTGTACTGTCTGTTTTTGGGTCAGGCGGGGACATCACACAGCATCCACACCAGCTGATTACCCAGTTTGGCGGGGCTGAAGGCTGCTCCCCCTAGACAAGAACAAGCTGAGCGAGCCTGAGGCGACCCAGGGGGTTACAATTGCATAACTGTGCTAACATTTTGTAATAATTCGACTAAGCTAAAAATGTTTTGTTGATAATTCTCATTTGTGCTCAGTGTCTGAGGCTTCCTGTGTTAACGGATTCCAGTTCTCCATGACTGCAAAGTTCTGGTGAAATCTTTTCACCATGCTTGTCACTGAGAGTACCAGGATTTGCGGTGAGGAAGTCTAAATGGGAATGTAGAAAATGAATCTTTAGTGCCTTGCTGCACTTCATGGTTTTGTATGCTATGTTGTCAACCAGCTTAGTGCTCTGTAGTTGCCATGAAAATTTTTAACAGCATTGTTGAATGCCTTGCATGTAATTTTCTCTAGTGCCACTGGAAGTTCTTTGAATTGCCTGTCATTGATGACCCGTTTGATTTGTGGACTAACAAAACCACTTCCTTAATCTTGGCATCTGTTATTCTGACTTGAATTATGAGTTGAAATAACAGATATAGGCGATTTTGAAAAATGACGAGTGATAGGAAAATTTCATGGTGATTTTCATGACCGGCAGCCCAAAATCCATAAGATACACCTAAAAGTATTCCGAAAGCAAAATCTTTGGTGTCCAGTGTTATCGGCAGTGATTTGAGGATGAACTTGTGTTTCATTGATGGATCCTGATCTGATTACAGGCATTTCCAAAGAAATCAATTCAAGTTTTGTCACTTAATCATATATGAATATTCATGAATACAGCCAAATGAGACAGTGTTCAAGGTGCAAACACACTTTATAAAGACAAATGTATGTCCCAATGTAAGAGAAAGAATTCTGTTTTTTTTTTGAGTGAGCTGTTAACCACTAGGAACTCTACAATGTTTAGCAAGTGGAGTTTATGAAAAATTATATTTAAAAGTTGATTTTTTTTCCACTGGAGATTTCCATGTTAATATTACTTTCAGAGATACTGAAATTGAGATTTGGGTTGGGCCTTGAACTCTGAACAATGGGCAAAGTTGTTCAACCCTGAAACAGTAAAAAGCTGTAAACTTGTTTACAGGAAACAATGTCATCAGAGGGAAAGAAAATACTTGAATAGATAGATTGATGGGCAGATAATGTAGCATGCCTCAAAAAGGAAACTTTCTTTGGATTCTTTCTATTTGCTCAGAACTACCTTCTGGAGTAGGTTGCAGCACTTTTATATTATCTTTGTCAGTGGCTTAGAAAGTATGCTTAAACTAGCAAGTAGAAAGTTCAGCTGAATTTCTTGCTTCGTCTGACCTTCACCCAGAAAGTGTTCCTTTTATTTTAAATTTTCATCAAGATTCTACATACATAATGGTCAAACAAGAAACTTAAAGTATAAAAAGGTCCTTTTCAATTCATTATTTGATTTGAGTACAACACTGCAGTTTCTGTGAGAAAGGTCAACATGAAATGTTAATGCTGTAGCTCTCTCCACAAATGTTGCCTGATTTCCTGAGTATCTCCAGCACTTTTTGTTCTTGTTTCTGCTTTCCAGTATTTGCAGATTTAAAAAATTTTGCTTTTTGTCCTCAGTCTTGGGTAGCCTTTTTTAAGTCTTCAACAGCAAAGCCACCAGTATTTCTTAATTTCTAAATTCTACCCCTCTGATCTAGTACCCATTTTCATTGTGTTCCAAAATCTTTTGTTTGCTCCCTGTGAAATATTTGTATCTGATTCAGCTACAGTCACAAAGAATGAAGTTATTTCCCCCTTACTCTAATGTATTCACCCCTGTTATGAACTGCTCGCTTGGGAAATGTGGTCACAAACCATGTTCCGACCCAGCAGAAGTTGCCTGCAGACCTGCATCAACCCAAAAATCCATCTCAATGGCCTCAAATTCACATTCATTTGTACAGTCTGAGCATAAGTGGGGACTTTGTAAGCTGGGCAGTAGCTTTTGATGACTTCTGCTTTTCCCTATAGGAAGTTAATTAGTGGGCAAAAAAGTAAATTCATCCAGAGAAATATGAATAAATGTTCTTTTTCAGAGAGCAAAGCAAGGGGTTCTTGATTTATGGTAAAATGCTAAGAGTTATAGGTGAACAGAGGAATATTGGTAACACGTATATGTTAATATATTCTTGTATAAGTTCCTGACAATAAAGAAAATATGGATAAGGTGATTAACTGGGCATGGAATAGAAGAACAGGATGTTTGAACCATATAAAATGCCAGTTAGACAGATGCCAAAGTAACAGTACAGTTCAGCTCAGCTCATTACTGGGAGGATGTGCAAATATTAGAGAGGGTGAGGATTTGAGTGAGGTCAGGGCTGGAGAATAATGTATATAAAGAGGGGGAATGTTTTGACTGTGGTTGTTTCCCTTAGAATAAATCAGAATTAAGAGAGAATTAAGATATATCCAAAATGGTAATGTAATTTTTATTTTGTGCATTTAATATGTTTTTTTTAGGCAGGGCTGCACATTCAGGATAAAAGTAAGCAGGTTGAGGCACGAGTATGGTAAACATTGAAATGTTACACCAGAGCAGGGGTTTCCAACCTTTTTTATGCCATGGATCTCCATCAATTACATTGGGTATGTGTAACTTCTCTTGTAAGGGCTTGTTTTGGAGTCAGGCGTCAATATCAATACCAGGTGATTGAAAATAGCATGAGTAGCCCTTTTCAGGATGCTTACAAAAAGACAAAATAGATTATGTGCTGCTTAAATTTCTTGCTTAAAGAGCTTGGTAGCATTGTAAAGCAATTACAAGATTTGTACTTGAAGGATTCAAGGATGATATTTTGTCGTTACATCACAGCATTTGTAGAGAGTTAAACTTTTCATTAACCATCTTTCATAGAACTAACAGCAGTTCAAGATCAAAGATGTTTCAGCATGTGTACAGCTTAGTAAAATTGAGGTTTTAAAAAATCAAGACGGGTAAGGCGGATGAAGTAATTAAATGACTCCTGATAGACAATCAATATCCATTTATGATCCTGATACCCTGAGTCCCTACCCCTCCCTTTCACAGCCATTCCAATGCCATCATTTCACCCACTTCGCATTCACCTTATATAGTTTCCTCCTCCTCTTGTTCCCTCCCTCCATCCCACCCAATACTTTCTGTGAAGTAGAAATTTGCAAACCATTCAGAAAGCTGCAGACCCTGATGGTGTCTCACCTGGTACTCTAAGGCACAGTGCTGATCAGCTGGCACCTGTCTTCTCTGAGATATTTAATGCCTCCGGTAATTATGCAAGGTTCTGGACCGCTTAAAGGTTGCCACAGTCATTCCAGTTCACAAGAAAGACAAGTTCACTGGACGTACTGATTATAGGTCAGTCACTGTGACTTTAGTAGTCATGAAAACCTTTGAACGTCTGAGGTTGGCCTTCCTTAGGTCCAGTACTGATTCTCTTCTTGACCCGCTACAGTTTGCTAATAGAGTAAATCATGCAGTTGAGGGCACAATCAACTTGTGTCTTTGTTACATTCTTCAGAATTTGGTCTTCTCCAACACCTGTGTGGCAGTCTTGTTTCTGGGTTTTAGCTCCAATTTCAACACAGTTGTTCCTGAGTTGCTCCACAGCAAACTGACCTTGCTAGCTGTACCCTACTTCAGTGGGTTGTGAACTTCCTGATGAACAAATGACTGTACCTCCACAGAAAAATCCATTACAATCCTGAAGTTTGCAGATGACACAACTGTAGTTGGTCTCATCCCTTATAATGATGTGACATGCTATTAAAGAGAGGTAGACTGCCTGGCGTGCTTGTAACAACTTGGAGCTTAATGCTGTTAAGACAGTGGAAATGAGTATTACCTGCCTCCGACAAATGTCAGAGAAATGTATACAATATACATCCTGAAATGCTTTTTCTTCGCAACCATCCACAAAAACAGAGGAGTGCTGCCAAAGAATAAATGAGTTAAATGTTTGAACCCCAGAGCCCCCTAGCTCCCCCTCCCACGTGTAAGCAGCAGCAAAGATACAGACTTGCAGTAATCCAAAGACTACTCGTTCACCCAGTATTGGACATACCACAGGCTCTCACTCTCCCTAATAAGGGAGGAAGAGGTGTCGCCGTTTCACAGCGAGAGGGGAGACATAACAAACAACTCACTGATTTAAAAGTCCGTTGCGTCACTTTTCTTGAGCTCTGTGCCCAAAGATCTTTTCTGGGCACACAGCCAGAGATCTTCTGTCTCCCATGACATGCCGATTTCCTGCTGGGACACTGACCTTCGGTCCGTCTGTCTCCAGAGCCACGAGATTCTGGAACGCCGAAGGCGACCTAAACTTTAAGGCCGCATCCTTGGCATATCGAATAATGGCCAGTCATGAAACCCCGAGAGCTGGTCCCATTCCTGCAAAGAACCGAAGTCAGTGTGTAACTCCAGGTCAGGGTCTTCAAAAGAACCCAGAAAGGGAAAAATAAAGAGATTAAAGATGAAAATAGAGCGTTTATTGCCAGAGTGAAGAAAAGAGCTGTTAAAATTACAGCTGACCCCCATCCACCCTTGTAGTCACTTTTTCACCAAATTGTCATCAGGGAGACGTTACAAATCCATCATCAGCAGGATTACAAGTTATCTGTGAAGCTTCTTTCCTGTAGGTATTCAGCTTCTCAACAGAACTCACTCAGGTGCAATAGCCAAACTGTCCCTGTACATAACATCCATTAAGTGGTTTTTCCTGCTCTCCTTGTTCTGTTGATATTTATTGACCCTGTTCATACAGTAGCAAGAAAAAGTTAGTGAACCCTTTGCAATTACTGATTTCTGCATTAATTACAGGTTTCCCCCGCAATCTGAAGGTAGAGTGTTCCTATGAAATGGTTCGTAAGCCAGAATGTCGTAAAGTGAATAAGCAATTGCCATTTATATGGGAAAAATTTGTGAGTGTTCCCAGACCCCCAAAAAACCTACAAAATCATACCGAATAACACATAAAACCTAAAATAACAGTAACATATAGTAAAAACAGGAATGATATGATAAATATACAGCCTATATAAAGTAGAAATACTTTTCTGCAATCATTGCAGCACTGTAGCATAGCAAAAATCTCACTATGTAGCGGAATCAGTCTCACCAGAAGCAATCTCCAGTAACCTTTAAGCTATGAAGCTGCTAAATCATACTAAATAACCATAAAAATACACAGCATATAAAGTAGAAATAATGTATGTAAGTATAGTTTCACTTACCAGAATTGGGAAGACAGTGAGCACACTCATGATGGTGTGTTAGGCTGAGTCGTCGGAGGTTGGGGTGCTCAGCAATTTTTTCCAATAAATAACCACTTTCAGTTCTGCTGGGAACTTTTCGGCAGCTTCAGTATCAGCTGAAGCACTCTCTCCAGTAAACTTTAAACTATGAAGCTGCCCTCGCCTCAGAAACTGATCAAACCACCCATGACTGCCTTTAAATTGCACTTTCGCAACACTTTCATCACCATCGTCCAGTGGTGTGCCTTAGGGGTCTGTTCTGGGACCCCTACTCTTCGTGATTTTTATAATTCACATGGATGAGGAAGTGGAGGGATGGGTTAGTAAGTTTGCTGATGACACAAAGGTTGGAGGTGTTGTGGATAGTGTGGAGGGCTGCCAGAGGTTACAACAGGACACTGATAGGATGCAAAACTGGGCTGAGAAGTGGCAGATGGAGTTCATCCCAGATAAGTGTGAGTTGGTTCATTTTGATAGGTCAGATATGAAGGCAGAATATAGTATTAATGGTAAAGCTCTTGGTAGTGTGGAGGGTCAGAGGGATCTTGGGGTCTGAGTCCATAGGACACACAAAACTGCGCAGGTTGACTCTGTGATTAAGAAGGCATACGGTGCATTGGCTTTCATCAATTGTGTGATTGAGTTTAAGAGCCAAGAGGTAATGTTGCTGCTTATAGGACCCTGGTCAGACCCCACTTGGAGTACTGCGCTCTGTTCTGGTCGCCTCACTACAGGAAGGATGTGGAAACCATAGAAAGGGTATAGAGAAGATTTACAAGGATGTTGCCTGGATTGGGGAACATGTCTTATAAGTGTAGCCTCCATGCCTCCAGTTGACACCCATTCGCTTAGGGTAAACCGCCGTTGCCCGGCCAATAGTGCAATATTTCTGTGCAAAAACGGTGTAATGCCCCCCCCCCCCAGTACACGCTCACAAGACAAATACCAGACAATACCCAAAAGCGAGTAACTAATTGCAACTTTATAGTGATTTCTTAGTGATGGATTAGTAGAAACAGATAACCTAAAGGTGCCAAAGTAATAATCAATTTGTCAGTTTGAGCACATATTTTAATACGTTGGAGCTCACGCCTCCAGTTCCCTTCCATAATGACATTCCGAGCCTTCGGCCATTGTCTGAACTGCCAATGTCCAGTATCCATTGCTCTGGAACCGCTGGCTGCTCCACACACGTCCGTCCTCCTCACTGTCCTCCCGAAAAAGACAGCGAACTCCCGCTCAGCTTACACAGACGGGATAGCATAACAATTCTCCATTGGTTAGTTTTCCCCTTGTCAATACCCATAACCCAAACATATGAGACATAGGATCCCATTACAGCATTACAGAGAAGCCATTTTGTTAGCCTGAACAGTTAACACCACTGCTACTGGATCTGAGAGCCCTACATGAGAACAGGTTGAGTGAGCTTGGCATTTTGTCCTTGGCGAGATGGAGGATGAGAGGTGACTTGATAGAGGTGTATAAGATGGTGAGAGGCATTGATCGTGTGGATAGTCAGAGGCTTTTTCCCAGGGCTGAAATGGCTAACATGAGAGGGCACAGTTTTAAAGTGCTTGGAAGTAGCTACAGAGGAGATGTTAGGGGTAAAAGTTTTTTTTTATAGAGAGTGGTGAGTGCGTGGAATGGGCTGTCGGCAGCTGTGGTGGAGGCCGATACGATAGAGTCTTTTAAGAGACTCCTCGATAGGTACGTGGAGCTTAGAAAAATAGAGGGTAATGGGTAACCCTAGGTAATTTTTAAAGGTAAGGACATGATCGGCACAGCTTTGTGGGCCGAAGGGCCTGTGTTGTGCTGTAGGTTTTCTATGTTTCTAAGTAAATCAATTACGGTATATGTATATTGAATAGATTAAAAAACATGCAAAAAACAAATACTGTTAAATTTTTTTAAATGAGATGGTGTCCAAGGGTTCAATATCCATTTGGGAAACGGATGGCAGAGGGTAAGAAGTTGTTCCTGAATCACTGAGAGTGTGCCTTCAGGCTTCTGTACCTCTGCTGGAGGTCCTTAATAATGGATGCTGCCTTTCTGAGACACTGCTCACTGAAAATGTTCTGGGTACTTATTAGGCTAGTACCCAAGATGGAGCCCAAGATGGAGCTGACTAGATTTATAACCCTCTGCAGCTTCTGTGCAGTAGCCCTCCCATACCAGACAGTAATGCAGCCTGTAAGAATGCTCTCCACAGTACAACTATAGAAGTTTTAGAGTGTATTTGTTGACATACCAAATCTCTTCAAACTCTTAATGAAGTATGGTTGCTGTCTTGCCTTCTTTATAACTACATTGATATATGTTGGGACCAGGTTAGATCCTCTGAGATCTTGACACCCCCAGGAACTTGAAACTGCTCACTCTCTCTGCTTCTGATCCCTCTATGAGGATTGGTATGTGTTCCTTTATCTTACCCTTCAAAGTCCATAATCTGCTCTTTTGTCTTACTAACGTTGAGTGCCAGGTTGTTGCTGTGACACCACTCCACTAGTTGGCATATGTCACTCCTATGCGCCCTCTTGACATCACCTGAGATACTACCAACAATGCCAGCAAATTTATAGATGTTATTTGAGCTATGCCTAGCCACACAGTCGTGTATAAAGTGAGTAGAGCAGTGGGGTGCAGCGAGAAGAATATGTTATCACCAATCCGCACCATAGGAGTGGTTGCGACTGTAGTAGTTGTCTACAGTGAATCAATTAACCAAAATGTGATAGGCACACTTGATGGGGTAGTTGTTTTGCTGGGTGTATCTGGCCATATGTTTTGATCTGTCTCAGAGAGGAGGATGGTTATGTTTGTCAGTCTGTCTGTTGTTAGGATCTTGCTGTAGGAAATCCTCAGGACAGTAGAGAATGACCAGCCACCTTCAGCTGTTTATTCTTGACCCATCTTCCATTATAAGGTCAACAGTGGACATGTGTAGAACATCAGTGCAGCCCATGATCGGACCTTTCTGCTCATGGTGTTGTGTCAAACTAATTAAGCTGATGACACCTTATCTCTTATGCCTGCACGTGGTCCATATTCCTCCATTCTCTTCACATTTGGTGTGTCTATCTAAGAACTTTTTAAATATCTCTGTTGTATACGTCACTTGCCTGGAACCATGCTCCAGCCACCCACTATTCTGCATAATATAAAAATTGCTTGTCCCACACATCTCTTTTGAGCTTCCATCCTCCTACCTTAAATGCATGCCCTTTAAGTTTAGACATTTCTACTCCAGGAGAAAAGATAATGGATGTCTACTTTATTTATCTCTGCCTCTTATTTTCAAATTGCTTCTCAGATCGGAGTTCTGAGAGGCGGGACTGCGCAGGCGCGTGAATGAAGCCTGGGAAGGAGGGAAGATATAAAAAGAACGCAGCCTTAAGCAGCGGGCAGCTTCGTTTGCGGGCAGCGGAGTGAGCCGGGAGCAGAGTGTAGGGCTTGGGCTCAGGGGGCTTAGGCGGAAGAGGGCACAGTAGGCTTATCTTTTAGTTCTTGTTATTTTCAGTTATTCGGGAAGTATGAGTGTGAGGGCAGCTTGTTGTTCTCGGTGTCGGATGTGGGAGCTCCTGGAGTCTCCGAGCCTCCTGGACGTCCACATCTGTTCCAGGTGCGCCGAACTACAGCTCCTGAGGGACCAAGTTAGGGAACTGGAGCTGCAGCTCGATGACCTTCGCCTGGTCAGGGAGAGTGAGGAGGTGATAGAAAGGAGTTACAGGCAGATGGCCACTCTGGGGCCACGGGAGGCAGATAGGTGGGTCACGGTCGGGAAGGGAAAGAGGCAGGTACTAGAGAGTACCCCAGTGGCTGTACCCCTTGACAATAAGTACTCATGTTTGAGTACTGTTGGGGGGGGACAGCATACCTGGAGGAAGTGACAGTGGCCGGGCCTCCAGCACAGAGGATGGCCCTGTAGCTCAGAAGGGTAGGGATAGAAGAAAGGATAGTAATAGGGGACTCGATAATCAGGGGTTCAGACAGGCGGTTCTGTGGAGGTGATCGGGTCCCGGATGGTAGTGTGCCAGGGTTCGGGGCGTTTCTGATCGTGTCCAAGATATCCTGAAGTGGGAGGGTGAGGAGCCAGAGGTCGTGGTACATATAGGTACCAATGCCATAGGTAGGAAAGGGGAAGAGGTCCTGAAACGAGAGTATAGGGAGTTAGGAAGGCAGTTAAGAAGAAGGACCGCAAAGGTAGTAATCTCGGGATTACTGCCTGTGCCACGCGACAGTGAGAGTAGGAATGGAATTAGGTGGAGGATGAATGCGTGGCTGTGGGATTGGAGCAGGGGGCAGGGATTCAAGTTTCTGGATCATTGGGACCTCTTCTGGGGCGAGCGTGACCTGTTCAAGAAGGACGGGTTACACTTGAATCCTGGGGGGACCAATATCCTAGCGGGGAGGTTTGCTAGGGCTACAGGGCAGACTTTAAACTAGTAAGATGGGGGGGGGGGAAATCAATTTGAGGAAACTATGGGAAAGGAGGTTAGTTCACTAGTAGAGCAAGTAAGTAGACAGTGTGTGAGGGAGGAAAGGCAGGTGATGGAGAAGGGATGCGCTCAGCCCGAAGATGTAGGGGAGAAGAAAGAAAAGGATAATAAATTTGAATGCATTGTTAGGGATGAAAAGAGAGGAGGAGGTGGAGAGTATCTTAAATGTATCTATTTTAATGCTAGGAGCATTGTAAGAAAGGTGGATGAGCTTAAAGCGTGGATTGATACCTGGAGTTATGATGTTGTAGCTATTAGTGAAACATGGTTGCAGGAAGGGTGTGATTGGCAACTAAATATTCCTGGATTTAGTTGCTTCAGGTGTGATAGAGTAGGAGGGGCCAGAGGAGGAGGTGTTGCATTGCTTGTCCGAGAAAATCTTATGGCGGTGCTTTGGAAGGATAGATTAGAGAGCTCCTCTCATTGAGGAATGGGAAAGGTGTAGTAACACCGATAGGAGTGTATTATAGGCCACCTAATGGGGAGCGTGAGTTGGAAGAGCAAATGTGTAAGGAGATAGCAGATATTTGTAGTAAACACAAGGTGGTGATTGTGGGAGATTTTAATTTTCCACACGTAGATTGGGAAGCTTATTCTGTAAAAGGGCTGGATGGTTTAGAGTTTGTGAAATGTGTGCAGGATAGTTTTTTGCAGCAATACATAGAAGTACCGACTAGAGATGGGGCAGTGTTGGATCTCCTGTTAGGGAATGCGATAGGTCAGCTGACAGATGTATGTGTTGGGGATCACTTTGGGTCCAGTGATCACAATAGCATTAGCTTCAATATAATTATGGAGAAGGACAGGACTGGACCTAGAGTTTGATTTTTGATTGGAGAAAGGCTAACTTTGAGGAGATGCGAAGGGATTTAGAGAGAGTGGATTGGGTCAAGTTGTTTTATGGGAAGGATGTAATAGAGAAATGGAGGTCATTTAAGGGTGAAATTATGAGGGTACAGAATCTTTATGTTCCTGTTAGGTTGAAAGGAAAGGTTGAAAGCACCATGGTTTTCAAGGGATATTAGAAACTTGGTTCGGAAAAAGAGGGATGTCTACAATAGATATAAGCAGCATGGAGTAAAGGAATTGCTTGAGGAATATAAAGAATGTAAAAGGAATCTTAAGAAAGATATTAGAAAAGCTAAAAGAAGATACGAGGTTGGTTTGACAAATAAGGTGAAAGTAAATCCGAAAGGTTTCTACAGTTATATTAAAAGCAAGAGGATAGTGAGGAATAAAATTGGTCCCTTAGAGAATCAGGGTGGTCAGCTATGTGTGGAGCCGAGGGAGATGGGAGAGATTTTGAACGATTTCTTCTCTTCGGTATTCACTAAGGAGAAGGATATTGAATTGTGTAAGGTGTGGGAAACAAGTAAGGAAGTTATGGAACCTATGACAATTAAAGAGGTGGAAGTACTGGCGCTTTTAAGAAATTTAAAAGTGGATAAGTCTCCGGGTCCTGACAGGATATTCCCCAGGACCTTGAGGGAAGTTTGTGTAGAGATAGCAGGAGCGCTGACGGAGATCTTACAGATGTCATTAGAAACGGGGATTGTGCCGGAGGATTGGCGTATTGCTCATGTAGTTCCATTGTTTAAAAAGGGTTCTAGAAGTAAGCCTAGCAATTATAGACCTGTCAGTTTGACATCAGTGGTGGGTAAATTAATGGAAAGTATTCTTAGAGATAGTATTTATAATTATCTGGATAGACAGGATCTGATTAGGAGTAGCCAGCATGGATTTGTGCGTGGAAGGTCATGTTTGACAAACCTTATTGAATTTTTTGAAGAAGTTACGAGGAATGTTGACGAGGGTAAGGCAGTGGATGTAGTCTATATGAACTTCAGTAAGGCCTTTGACAAAGTTCCACATAGAAGGTTAGTTAAGAAGGTTCAGTCGTTAGGTATTAATGCTGGAGTAATAAAATAGATTCAACAGTGGCTAGATGGGAGATGCCAGAGAGTAGTGGTGGATAATTGTTTATCGGGATGGAGGCCGGTGACTAGCGGGGTGCCTCAGGGATCTGTTTTGGGCCCAATGTTGTTTGTAATATACATAAATGATCTGGATGATGGGGTGGTAAATTGGATTAGTAAGTATGCCAATGACACGAAGGTAGGAGGTGTTGTGGATAATGAGGTGGGTTTTCAAAGCTTGCAGGGAGATTTATGCCGGTTAGAAGAATGGGCTGAACGTTGGCAGATGGAGTTTAATGCTGAGAAGTGTGAGGTTCTACATTTTGGCAGGAATAATCCAAATAGAACATACAGGGTAAATGGTAGGGCATTGAGGAATGCAGTGGAACAGAGAGATCTAGGAATAACATTGCATAGTTCCCTCAAGGTGGAGTCTCACGTAGATAGGGTGGTGAAGAAGGCTTTTGGAACGCTGGCCTTTATAAATCAGAGCATTGAGTACAGAAGTTGGGATGTAATGTTAAAATTGTACAAGGCATTGGTAAGGCCAAATTTGGAATATTGTGTACAGTTCTGGTCACCGAATTATAGGAAAGATATCAATAAATTAGAGAGAGTGCAGAGACGATTTACTAGGATGTTACCTGGGTTTCAGCACTTAAGCTACAGAGAAAAGTTGAACAAGTTAGGTCTCTATTCATTGGAGCGTAGAAGGTTGAGGGGGGATTTGATCGAGGTATTTAAAATTTTGAGAGGGATAGATAGAGTTGATGTGAATAGGCTGTTTCCATTGAGAGTAGGGGAGATTCAAACGAGAGGACATGATTTGAGAGTTAGGGGGCAAAAGTTTAAGGGAAATACGAGGGGATATTTCTTTACTCAGTGATAGCTGTGTGGAATGAGCTTCCTGTAGAAGTAGTAGAGGCCAGTTCGGTTGTGTCATTTAAGGTAGAATTGGATAGGTATATGGACAGGAAAGGAGTGGAGGGTTATGGGCTGAGTGTGGGTAGGTGGGACTAGGTGAGATTAAGAGTTCGGCAGGGACTAGGAGGGCCGAGATGGCCTGTTTCCGTGCTGTGATTGTTATATGGTTATAATTTTATGGAAGTCTGTCAGGTCGCCCCTCAGCCTCTTCTGCTCCAGAGAAAGCAAACCTAGTTTCTCCATCTTCTACACATAACACATCTCTTCCAACACAGACAGAATCTTGATAGAGTTGTAGAGCAACTCAGCACAGATACAGGCCCTTCATCTCAACTGATCCCTACTAAGCACATGTTCTAATTTCCTCATTTAACAATTTTTGGCTCATATCCCTCTTAAGCTCCACCCCTCTATATATGTATCCAAGTGGTTTTTGAATGATATTGTACCTATCTCATCCACTTCCTCTGGTAGCTCATTCCTTATACTGTATTCATCACCCTCTGCATGGGAAAAATTGTTTGTCCCACAGTTCCTTTTTAAATACTTTCCCCATTCACTGTAAACCTATGCCCCCTTGCCTACCATGGGGAAAAAGCATTGCCGTCCATCTTTTCTATTCCTCTCATAATTCTAAACTTTTCTATAAGTTTGCCTTTAATTTGCCTATGTTCCAAGGAATAAAGACATAGCTTGGCCAATCTCCTCTTACAACTCAGGCCCTCTATAGTCCTAGCAACATCCTTCTAAATCTTCAACATGAGGTTCTGCAGATGCTGAAAATCATGAGCAACACAAACTAAATGCTGGAGGTACTCAGCAAGTCAGGCAGCATCTATGGAAGAGGATGCACAGTCAACATTTTGGACCAAGACACAATCTTTGTAAATCCTTTCTGCACTCTTTCCAGTTTAATACTATACCTTCCTATAAGAAGGTGAACAAAACTGTATACAGTATTCCAAGTGTGGCCTTACCAATAACTTGTACTGCAACATAATGTCCAACTCCCATGCTCAGTGCCTTGACTGATGAAGGCCAGCATGTTGAAACATTTTTTCACAACCTTGTCTCGCAGTTAACTAAGCACTTCTACTTGTCACTCCCTCTGTTCCTTTACATTCTGCAGTGCCCTGCCATTCACAGTACCAGTCCTATGTTGGTTTGAGTTTCTAGAATGCATAATTTGTATTAGAATCAATTTTCCACTCCTTAGGCAATTTCTCTAATTGATCAATACCCCTCGTAATCTACAATAACCTCTATCACCAACACCACCTAATTCTGTGTTACCAAAACTTACATGTAAAGCCTTCTGTGTTCTCATACAATTAATTTGTATAAAAAACAAGTGTGCTAACACCTAGTCAATGGCCTCTTTTTCTATCACTATTTTAAAACTATTTGAATTATGGTTACTGGAGCTAAAGTGCTCTTTGCCACCTAGTTCCCTAAGACGAGGTTCAGTGTTGCACACTCCTGAGTAGGTCCCTCTATATATTGACTCCTAAAACTTTTCTGGACTCATTTCAAAAATTCCTCTCCATCCTTGCTCTTAAAGCTCTATATGGCCCAGTTGATACTAGGAAGATTAAGATTTCCCCCTAATATAACTCTTATTACAACTCTGAGCAATTTCTCTACACACCTACTTAGAAACATAGGAAACCTGCAGCACAATACAGGCCCTTCGGCTTACAATGCTGTGCCAAACATGTTCTTACTACTTAAGTTCTGCTTAGTATTGGCTCCGCTAGAGAGATCCTCCCTTTTTTGTTTCTAATTTCTACTCATAAGGCTTCACTGGATGACCCCCAAAAAAGTAATCTCTAATCACTATTATATCAACCCATATCAAAAAGCAACACTCGTTCCTTGCTTAGCACTTCTGCATCCTCCATTGCTACCACATCCTTCCCCCAATGGAGCCACTGAAACAGCACAATATACTCCAGTTGCAGCCTGAGCAGAAGTTTATAAAGCTGCAATTTAACACTTGAATTTAGTGCCTCAATTAATAAAGGCAAGCATGCCGTAAGTTGCGTTTGCCCTGTTGATTCCGTTGAAGCTTACAAATGCTCATTTATGTTTGCAACACATTCAGTAAGGGCTGGTGAGCAGTAAGTTACATCCACAGCACAGAAGTAGATACTGTTGGGCCGTGGGTGAGGTGGATGACCTAGCAGAGGAAAGTCACACTTAGGCATGGTGTAGAAAGTGACTTCCTTCATCCTTACAATACGTACTTTACAATTTGAGACAGTAATACTAGCTTACATCTTAAATTGCTAATCTTAGTCTAATTATCTACATTTGACATTTAGTGCCATTACTGTTGTTGAATATACCTCTATTAACTGAAGGGGCATTGTCAAGAAACTCAACTGCACCAGCCATGTAAATACTAGAACAGGTTCGAGGATGGACATACTGCAGCAAGTGACTCCCCTCTTGACTTTCTACAATCTGCAAAGCACAAGTCAGGACTGTGACAGAATTCTCTCCACTTGCCTGGATGATTGCAGCTCTAACACTACCCAGGAAGCTCAACACCACCTGGAGCACAGTTTCCTGCTTGAAAGGGACCACATCCCAGATAATTCCCTTGCACCATTGGCGCCATCTACAAAATGTACAGTTGGCCCTCCTTATCCGTGGGTTCCACATGCGCGAATTTAATCAACCGCGGATCGGGAAAACCCGGAAGTTCTCTCTCCAGCACTCGTTGTTTGAGCATGTACAGACTATTTTTTCTTGTCGTTTTTCCCTAAACAATACAGTATAACAACTATTTACATAGCATTTTCATTGTATTAGGTACTAAAAGTAATCTACAGATGACTTTAAAGTACAGGCAGTCCCGGGGTTATGAATGAGTTCCATTCCTGAGTCCGTCTTTAAGTTGGATTTGAAGTCGGAACAGGTACATCTGGTATTATGTAGCCTCAATTGTCTTAGTATATAGTATATATTTTACCTTTCTGTGCATATAAAACACTTAAGAAACATAGATATTTCAATAATTAAACCATTGCGTTGCTTAGTAATAATTGTAGCTTTCATCGGGGCAGGGCCTTTCACATGCTCCATTAAAATTGTTCCGATCGTTGACCAACTTGTAGTCTAATGCTTTTCCAATGACCAATGGGGTTTCACTTCTTTTTGATCACTTTATTACTTCCACTTTATTTTCAATCGTGATCGTGATTATTTTCGTGAACAGAAACACTGCGGATTCAGAGCTGCGCCAGATCCTAAAGGCCACTGTATTGAGACCGGTTAAATAAGGGACTTGAAGATCCATGAATTTTGGTATCTGAGGGGGGTCCTGGAACCAATCCCCCGCGGATAAGGGAGGCCGACTGTACTGCAGTTACTTACCTTCATGACGTGTCTTAGCAGATATGGAGAGAACTTTCATCACCAGGGCAACATCAGCACCACCACTCAATGCAAGTTCGCCTCTCCTTTACAGTTCTGACCAGTAACCCTAGTGCTGTTCTTCACTGCTAAAGGCTCTAAACCCTGGAGCAATTTCCTTGTCAGTGTTATGGATATGATTGCAGTGAGTCAAGGTAGCAGCCAACCGCCTTTCGTGAAGTGTGATTAGGGATGGGCAATCAATGCTGGCCTTGCCTTTGGGACCCTGACAAATGAATATCAGGGAAATCTCTGAGTTGAGAGCTGACGATGCTCCCAGATGGCAGCAATTGTATACACAAGTATTAACTGTAGAAGGATGTGGTTTAAGAAATCCATTGTTCCACTAAACTCTTTTAAATCCTTCGAGACTTTTGAAGATCACTAACCTTTCCGTACCTTCATTCCATACCTTTTTGTAGCAGGGTTACTGATGTTTTTGTAACAGCCCAGTTGCATGATGTTTCCAAAACTTATCTCGGCCATTCACCTCCGTGCTTTTATTTACTCAGTAGTTCAGTCATTCTGCTGTGTAGAAACCAGGAATGCCAAAACTCTGCCAGCCTTTGTACTTTATCTGATTAAACAATCATTCAGAGAGAGCAGGTTTGTGAAAGTTCAGAAGAGTTGTAGATTTTTATTATCAAATATATTTAATGTTACACTGTAATTATAATGTTATTTCTCTCCATTTTAGGACATCCCTTTCATCACTTAATTGAGCCATTATCTGCAGATCATCCTGGTAAAAAGTACTTTAACATCCTTAAACTCGGTGACCCAAGATATGGTGAGATTTTTCCATTCATGTATTGACCAATATTTTCATTGGAAATGAAGGGGTGGACAATGTCTTTGTGAATTGTCGGTGAACAATTTCTGAGGGTCGAACAGCACGGAAGTGAATCTCACTGACAATTTACTATTCATTTACACTGTTCCATCGTTATGTGTCATATGGTATGACATGGGCAATCATGGTCTTTCCATAACCATGATTGTTCTTGGCAATTTTTTCTTCGGCAGTAGTTTGCTATTGTACCAATCCTATATTATTCCCGTTTATAAATTCTGTCCCACATTCTCATCAGCTCCTCTCTGATTCTACCATTCACTCATATGTGAGGAGAAATTTACCATGACCAATTAACCTGTCAATTTATATGTCTTTGGGATGTGGGAGGAAACCAGAGTTTCTGACTTAAGCATATGGTCATGAGGAGAACATGCAAACTTCATCAGGCAACGCCTGGAGTCAAGATTGCACCTGGGTCTCCAGCATTGTGAAGCAACAGCTCTACTAACTGCGCCACTATGCAGCTTGATTTCATAAATACTAATCAAATTTAAGTTTGCAAATTAGATGACATTAATTATCTGGGCTCTTTCGTGCCTAATTCGTCACCTTTATTGATGTGGGTTCTGCAACTGAGAACTATCCCATAAACTAAATTTTTCCTTAAGTCAAAATAAAACAATTTATCCAATACCAAGATTTAAAGACTCATTGCTTGAAATAGTTAAATCTCTTCTCCCCTATATACTACTTGTTTTCTCAGCACAACATCACTACCCATATTGTGTCGTTTCACATATGCTTCTGATAATTTCACTTCTTCAAATAATTTTGATGCTTACCCTAACACTACCTGTAATTAACTCAGTGAAACATATATTGTGTTCAG
Organism: Hypanus sabinus; assembly: GCF_030144855.1. NCBI lineage: Eukaryota > Metazoa > Chordata > Chondrichthyes > Myliobatiformes > Dasyatidae > Hypanus > Hypanus sabinus. Next base: position 15,409,061 of record NC_082726.1, read on the forward strand.
TTGTTAATGACTGCTGCAGAACATATTACCGTTAGGCTAATAAAGCATATAAGGGAAAATTTGCATAAAGGTGGATTTATGTTAAATCAGGACTTCTGAAACCCAGGAAAGCCTTGTATTTGAATCTACCTGCTCAGTTTAATTTTCTAAAAATGGCCTGTTATTAAGATGAGCAGGAAGTTAACAAAAACTGAGTTGGTGTAATGCTATCAAACATTCCTGGAGATTCCAAGTTTGATTTGTCATCTGCTGCGTAGGTAAGCTTTGCTACAATTGTAGTGGAGTCCCAGAGGCAAGCAAGGTGTTCGTTGGCCAGGATTACTCATGATCTGAATGTTCTTGTGGAACATTGATTTATTATGAGCTCCTAAACAGGTGTTGACTCCTGGGGAATTGCATGAGTCATTGTCTTAATAAAGGAAAAGGCAGTGGATGAGAACAAGAGCACAGTAAGTTGCAAAGTTAATGTGGCTGTGACCTTGTGCTTTTCTGCTGCAGTGACCTATTGTCAGCCTTACTTAAAAACACAGTAAGAATAAGGTGCAAACAAGGTAGGATTCTTAAAAGCAGTGAATGATAATAAACCTTCAGCAAAATAACTACATGCTTTGAATGTTCTAATTTTGCTCAACATATTTCATATGCCATTGTTAAACTTGTGTATTTAATTTTGGGATGTATTGTATTTAGAAAAAAAAGCCTAATATGGCATTTTCTGGCTAATGTGATGAAAGCATAATTGAGTTTTCATGTTAGATAATTGTTTTTTAAAATTTTCTTTGAAGTGGTTTATTACTTTTTAATCGATTTGACTGTTGTTTCCAAAAGGTGGACTGCCATACTCCATCCGTGTATTACTTGAGGCAGCTATTCGAAATTGTGATGGACTTCATGTGAAAAGAGAAGATGCTTTAACTATTCTTGATTGGAAAAATCAGCAAAACCAAACAGATGTTCCCTTCTGGCCTGCCCGGGTTCTCCTTCAGGATTTCACGTGAGTCTAGCTTGGGATCAGAATTGAGCTTGCTATTTAGTTACTGATTTACTAAACTTGGCTTTATTTGAAAAGCTGGTTCTAGCAGTAAATATACTCTTGTTCTTTAAAAGTCTCAGTAAGCATGAGACTTAAGCTGATGTGTGTGTGTGTGTGTGTATGTGTATATGTGTGTGTGTGTGTGTGTGTATATATATATGTATATGTATATATATATATACACACACACATACACACACACACACACACAAAATTACATTCAATTAACTCTTGGATGTGATGAGGTCTGACTCACAAATTAGCCTTCATCCTGAGGTCTGTCATTCAAGTAATGATCTTCCCATAATAGAGGAAACAATTCAATGTGCTCAAAGTCTTCCTGACTATGACTCTTGTGAGTCCCTAGTCTGCAGCTACTCAACGTGGAGAAGGAGCATTTGGGATGGTATTGAGAAACTCAAGGTCATCCATTAGGCGCAGGCAAGGCCTCATAATGCCACTTTCCTCAAGATGGTACTGTGTACGGCAGCCATGTTGTGTACTCCGAATTGGCATGGTAATTTTCTGCTTGTCTCTGTACTTCTTTCTGTAATTCTCTTACAAGAAGCTGAAAGTCACATCAGGTATTGATTGATTGACTCTTTTGAACATTGGAAAGCCATAACGTGCTGCCTTACTTGCACTGGAACCCTCTGCTTGCATAAACCGGGGAAATCCTTTCACCACACTGGTATTACTGAGAAAGTGTTGCCAGAGACGAGGAAAAAGAACCAGCATCTTGGTTAGGTTAAGACAGCACATAAATCGGCTGCTGCTCCCTAGCATACTCCTGGCCCATGTACAGTCCCTGGGCAGCAAGCTGTGTGAGTTGAGAGCCAGAATCTCCTGCCAACAGAAAACAAAGCACTGTAACATCCTTTGCTTTACTGAAACCTGGTTGTTGGAGGAGTTACCAGACCAAACCCTCGAACCCATCGTGTTCTCTGTGTTCCGAGCGGACAGGTCTAAAGATCTCTCTGGGAAAAGTAAAAGTGGGGGAGTGTGTTTCATGGTGAACGATACTTGGTGTGAACCAGGTAGTGTGCACACCCTCAAATCCTTTTGCTCTGGAGTATCTTATGCTGCTGTGGCTGCCTAGAAAATTCACGTTTGTTATTATTGTAACTATGTACATCCCATCACAGACCGATACCAACCTGGCTCTCAAAGAACTTTGCAAAACCATCAATATCCATGAAACCACGCACCCAGAGGCTGCTTTCATCATCGCTGGGGACTTTAACCAAATGTCACTGACTAGAGCTTACCCTAAGTTCTGCCAACACATCGAGGTGAACACACGGGGAAGAAGCATACTCAACCATTGCTACCCTCCCTTCTGTAACACCTACAAAACAACTCTCTGCCCTCTGTTCGGAAAGTCTGACCACTCCTCCATCTTGCTGCTGCCCGCCTACAGGCAGAAACTGAAGCAGGAAGTGGCCATAGTGAAAACCATCCACTGCTGCTCCAACCAGTCAGACGCAATGTTACAAGACTGCTTTGATAACGTCATCTGAGAGGTATTTCGAGCCAAGAACATCTTCATCTCACAAGCTTCATTTCGAGATGTATTGAAGACATTGTTCCCCAAAAATCAGTCCGTTTCTACCCAAACCAGAAGCCTTGGATAAATGGTCCAGTGCGTGTTGTTCTCAGTGCAAGGGATAAAGCCTTCACCCCCTGGAGACCAACAGGAACTCAAGAGATGCCACTATGATTTACTTAGAGCCATTACTTAGAGACAAAATCCAGTCACAACTCTACAATGACACGCAGTGTATGACAAGAACTGCACACCATTGCAGAATTCAAGGTGAAACGCAGCAGTCCAGCCAACGTTGCCACCTTAATCCCAGACAGGCAAAATGTTTTTTATGCTCGATTTGAGGTTGATGAGACTGAACCCCAAGGAGAGCCATCTGACAAGACCTGCTCCTTGGTTATCTCCGAGGCTGAGGTATGTAAGACATTCCAACGTGACAACAACTGCATGGCATCCTAGGGTGGGTCCTCAAAGTGTGTGTGAAACAGCTGGCTAGTATGTTTACAGACATTTTTAATCTCTCCCTCCCAGTGTTTAGTGCCCTCCTGTTTCAAATCGTCCATCATTGTCCCTGTACCTAAGAAAAAACAAGGAAGAATGCCTGAACAATTGGCACCATGTCGCACTCACCTCAATTATAAGCAAATGCTTGGAGAGGCTGGTTAAAGACTACATCTGTGGCATGCTACACACACACTGCACCCCCTACAATTTGCCTGCTGACGATGCCGTAACCACAACACTACACACTGTCCTCCCTCAGCTGGAGAAGAGGGATACATATGTTAGAATGCTGTTCAGCATCCAACACCATAATTCCCTCCAGACTAGATGGGAAGCTCAGAGACCTTGGTCTTCACTTTATACCCATGACTGCTGCCACAAGCAGCTCCAATCTGCTCATCAAATTTGTGGAATACACGACATTGATCAGCCTTTTTTTAGCGGTGATGAGACGGCCTACAGAGAAGAGGTTAACACCCTGACGCAGTGTGGTGCCAAAATAACAACCTCTCCCTCAATGTACAGAAAACAAAAGGAGGCTCTTCCACCTCAGGTGACTGAAGAAGTTTGGCATGAGTCCCCAAATGCTCAAAACCTTCCACAGGGGCACCATTGAGAGCACCCTGACAGGCTATATCACCAACCTTGATTGCTGGGCACTGCAGAGAGTGGTACGGACAGATGTGAACTTCCCTCCATTGAAGACACTTACAGCAGCAGGTACTTAAAGAAGGCCTGGAAGATCTTCGGGGACACCAGTCACCCCAACCATAAACTGTTTCAGCTGCTTCCGCCTGGAAAACAGTACTGCAGCATTAAAGCCAGTACCAACAGACTACGGGGACAACTACTTTCTACAAGCCATTAGACTTATAAATTCAGGTGTCTACATTGTGATGGAGATTTTTACTTCCTTATATTGTGGGACAGATGTAAGATTTAAATAAATTCAAACTAACCTGCTCAGCTTGGAGTTAGCTCCTGTCCCACCTATACAACTTGGACCCTGCCAGACTAGACTGAAAACTACTCACCCTTGATCCTGAAAGACTGCTAAGTCACTTCTAAGTTCCATTGTTCCTATTTGTATCAGACTTTCCGTATAAAATTAGTGATACTGTAATTGCACTCTCTTGACACTGGTGGCACTCTTTCCTCATCTCCCAGTGCTCAACCCTGTTCAACAGAAAAGTTCAGGGCTCTTAACTCAAGTTTGGCTAGTTACCTCACTTAGTCTTTTTATGATGAATGATAACAAATCTGAAATATAAAAGTGGCACATGAATTGTATGCCTGACATGTTCTGATCATATTTTTACCTTGTGAAGACAATGCTTGGTCTTGATTTTCTATGTGCAAGGTCACAGGAAGCAGATTAACACGATTTGTTGAGAAAAGTTATTTTACCATTTAGATATGCCATCCTCTCTTTGCAATTGTTTTTGAAAACATTTTCCCTCATTGGAATGTCTTCAAAGGTTGAAGACCAGATTGGACTGCACTCTTTGTCTCCTTGCTTCAACAGAGCACTCATATTGAGTGCCTGTTGAAACCTCACAATCAAATATAATACTTTGATTTTTAGAGTTTTATAATACTGTATTGAATTTATTTTCCCAATGTGCTTTAATCATAGCATGATGAGAAGTAACACCCTTGTAGTGTAGTCTGATAAATAAAACCCATCCTTTTATATTTTTGATTCTGTTATTTACTTCCTGTTCCCTCCAGCCTTACTTTACCTTTTATTTCTGCTCACCTTGGTAAAGTGTTCAACTAGCATTTAGTTAAAATTCCTGAGCTTCGGGAATGCATGATAACAATTTTTTTTAAAAATCCAGTTTTCAATCAATTAACTTATTTGTTCCCAACATCCATATTGAACAATATAAAGCAGGGATCTCTTCAGGAATCTTGGTTGAGAATTTTAAAAGAGTAGCAGAATTTCTCATTTGAAAATAGAATTAAAATAGACCAAACAAATACTGAACAGAAGTAAAAACATTGTCGTGGTGTCATTTTAAAAAAAACACTAGATTGGAATTTACAAATCCCTTGGAAGTCCAGAGCTGTGACTTGATGGTGTCAATTTTTCCTGTATTACTAACAGAAACAAAAGTAGAATGTGGTATTTGTTATCATGTTAAAGAATATGGGTTCGCCTATTTATACTCAACTGACCTACTTTCCCTTTTGCTTCCTTAGTCGCTGAAGTGTTTGTCCTGAAAGGAGACTGTAGTTAAAAGGTCCATTTGGAGTTGTATCATGTTGGTCCCTTGATGATTTGGTTTCATATTTGTATTGTTTTGGTGTGGCTATCAAAGTTTGCAGCAGGATCTGGACTAGCTGGAAAAATGGCAGATGGAATTTAATGTAGACAAGTGTGAAGTGTTGCTCTTTGGGATGACCAACCAGGGTAGGTCTTACACAGTGAACGGTAGAGCACTGAGGAGTGCGGTAGAACAAAGGGATCTGAGAATGCAGTTCCATAATTCTTTGAAAGTGGTGTTACAGATAGGGTCGAATAGAAGGTTTTTGGTACATTGGCCTTTATAGATCAAAGTGTTGAGTACAGGAGTTGGAATGGTATGTTGAAGTTGTATAAGATGTTGCTGAGGTCTAATTTGGAGAATTGTGTACAGTTTGTGTGACCTACCTACAAGAAAAATGCAAATAAGATTGAAAGAGTACAGAGAAAATCTACAAGGATGTTGCTGCTACTAGAGGACCGGTTTTTAAAAAAAGATTGAATAGGTTAGAACTTTATTCCCTAGAACGTAGAAGACTGAGGGGAAATTTGATAGAGGCATACAAAATAATGAGGGTCATAGATAGTGTAACCCCCTGGGTCGCCTCAGGCTCGCTCAGCTCATCTCGTCTAGGGGGAGCAGCCTTCGGCCCCGCCAAACTGGGTAATCAGCTGGTGTGGATGCTGTGTGATGTCCCCGCCTCGCCCAAAAACAGACAGTACACCATAAGCGATTAAATGAGTACAATTTATAAAGGTTACTATAACTAAGTGATTAATAACGATACAGTATATATAAAAAATAAAGAAAAGGCGCCAAACTTATCAAAGTCCAAACCACTTCATGCACAACCGTTGGAGCTCAATTACTGAAGTCTTCTGGCCACCATTCGATCCCCTCCGAACTCCTCGACTTGCAGCTCAGGACCCTCCGAGTGGTCAACCAAGCACATCTAGCTTCAGCCCCCCTCCTCGGAGTACCTCCTGGCCTCGGACCCCCGCTTGGGGTCCGATCCTCGCCCAGCTTACAGCATTGCGTCCTCTCTCTCGACCCCCTCGCGCCGATCTGCCCAAAAGCCCGTCAACAAAAGCTTACAGACTCAGAAGAAAGAACATTAATCCCCATTTGGTTTACAAAGGAAACCCATTCTCGTTATCAGTAAATTTTAACAAACAAGCTTCCAGCACTCTCTCGCAACAAATAAACATTCCTGCTTTTCACAAAACAAAGAAACCCTTTCCCAACAGTAACAAAGGAAAAAAAGAAACCCCCTTTACACTCTCCCTCCACCAAATAAAAGTCATGTCCTCATGACTACTAAATAACTCGCCACCTTTCCTGCCAACACACCGTAGCCCAAGCACAAGCAGTGACATCTCCTCCCTTCACAGTAAACCTCACACCCTGTTCCTCAGGCGCTACTTAGGCCAACTATCTGGGAGTTCCCTAACCCTTCTGAGGCCTCCGTACCCCCTCACCTAAACCCCTCAGGCTCGGACACAACTGGAGATACCTTGGGCCCACTACCAACTCCTCTCTCAACCTCTCACTCATGCCCCCCACTGCACACAGCTAACCCTCCCCACTACACCTGACTCAATGGGAGAAGGGCCAAAGGTCTCTTCCTCAATTGAGGGAAAGTCAGCAAAAGGCAGCATGTACCACACATCCAGCACATCATCCGTCGAATCTGTATTCTTCCTCATTTCTGTGATCGGTAGCTGCTGATTGATCTTCTCCAAACGGAAACATGTAGCCTGCACTGCTCCTGCAGTCTCTTCAGCCTCCTGTTCAGTATTCACTGCACTTCTCTCCAGCTTTTTCTTCCTCATGACTTCCAGATCAACTTTCAGGTTTTGCACTTCATTTGAACTGTCGATGGTCATCTTCAGGTTCCCTTCAAGCTTCCGCTTCTCTCTTCTGAGATTTGTCTGTAATTTCTTTACCTCCGCAAACTCCCCTCTCCAGGTTCTCAGTTTGCTATTGCCCTCAGTTAGACAACTTTCTTCATTCTCTCCAACCTGTAAGTCTTCTGAATGGTTCCAGATCACTTTCTCCAGTCTTTCCGTGTTCATTTCAAACTTGATTCTGTAGAGACAGTCACTCACGAGCTGCGACCTTCGCCAGCCCTGGCACGTGTCCAGAAAACACTTTAACTCTGTAATTCTCAGCCACTCCTGCAACAACCTCACTTCATATTCTCCTGAGGCAAATCCAAATACCAGGAGATCATCCACATACACCAAAACTCCAAACACCTCCACATCCCCTATGGTCTTCCACCTACCCCGCAGGAAGGTTGCAAGGGCTCCAGATATGCCCTGTGGCATCTTTTCTGACCCGAAGACTCCTAGGGAATTTATAACGGCCGTCTTCTCCTTGTCGGCCTCACTCATCGGGATCTGGCAACATCCACTCCTCAGATCCAGCACCTTAAACCACTTCACACCACTCAGACAGGCCATCGCCTCTTCGGCCCTCAGGGCCATATTCTGGTAACTGACAGTGCGCCTCTTCAGCGCAATATAATCCACACACACGCTGCCTACGTCTTCCACGGCTGTAGGGGCCAGTCGCCGCAACCTCTCTCTCTCCGAGGTGTCTTCAGCAGTCAACTCCCCTCCCTTGTGGTATTTTGCAGCGTCCACTAAGAGGGTCTCACCTCAGATACTTTCCCCAGGCCGTACCACCACTGGCTCTTGTTTGAATTCAGTATCGGCCCAATGCTGCTACACACGTCCGCACAAGCAGCTCGAAACTCTGGGTGCATCGACAATGCCTCCAAACAGCGCTCACCGGCCTCCTCCGGGCAGGCCCCCAAGCGCACCAGCAGGATATTGGTTCTCTCTAGAACAGAAACGCTGCCCGTCTCAACAGTGTCCGGACACATCAGCATTAATAATTCATGAACCTCAGTCTCCTCCACATTTGCCTCTAAGAACTCCATTTTCACTGACTAACAACCGTCGTCTGGATAATCACTGGCACTGATACCCCGAATCTCCAGTGTCCTCAATGTCGTCAAGGGAAAATGCTTCCAATAACGGTTATAAAACAAACTGTACAGCAACTTAACCGGCGCCCTGGTGCCGAGGATGGCTTTAACTTGACTTCCATCCATCCGTAACAACACCTGTGCGGTCCCTCTAAGCCTTCAGGAATAGGGTCTGCTCCTTTCAGGAGTTCCTTGGTAGGTTGCTGGGAACGTGCTCCCCCAGAGACCCCAAGCCGTTCCCCCACTGGGCCTCCTCTAAGTTTCCCGACACCTCTCGAATCAACGGAACAACTGATCCCCTTGACAGATCCCCTTGGCACCACAAGCAATTCATCTGCCCCCCTAGGCAAACGGGATACCCTAAAAACTTTCCACCAATCTCCTGCCACGGATATGATAAGCCCCCCCCCCCCCCCCAGCTGCGGCATTTGACTTCCAGTCGAACCACACACATTTTCCCAGATCTGGCAGCTGTCACTTCGAGGTAATTGCGCCCGACAGTTCTAACAAAGTCACCAGCCCGCCTAGTCAAACTTTCAACCCGTCCCTGTCGCTTTTCCTCAGCCAAGCACTGCCACTCACTCAACAACTGAGGGGTCCGCTCTGCCCACGCCTCCGCCCCTTTAGGGCTGGACATTATTCCAACAACCGGGCGGAGCTCACCACTGCTGAAACATCCCAACCTGTCACTCCTCACTCTCCAAACAGTACGGACAGCCCATGGTCCCACCACCATTTCGTCAGCACTAGTCGGAACTCGAACAACGACCTCCAGGCTACCAACAGCAGCCACCTCACCCAACACACACGCAGTGATAACCAGCAATGGCACACCCACAAAGGCACACCAGCTCTTTGCCGCAGACACAATTTAAAGAGGGTGATCACACAGCTTCCACAGAAATCAACCCCGGACGAGCACCCCACAATGTAACCCCCTGGGTCGCCTCAGGCTCGCTCAGCTCGTCTCGTCTAGGGGGAGCAGCCTTCGGCCCCGCCAAACTGGGTAATCAGCTGGAGTGGATGCTGTGTGATGTCCCGCCTCGCCCAAAAACAGACAGTACACCATAAGTGATTAAATGAGTACAATTTATAAAGGTTACTATAACTGAGTGATTAATAACGATACGGTATATATAAAAAATAAAGAAAAGGCACCAAACTTATCAAAGTCCAAACCACTTCGTACACAACTGTTGGAGCTCAATTTCTGAAGTCTTCTGGCCACCATTCGATCCCCTCCGAACTCCTCGACTCGCAACTCAGGACCCTCCGAACTCCTCGACTCGCAGCTCAGGACCCTCCGAGTGGTCAACCAAGCACATCTAGCTTCCTCCCCCCTCCTCGGAGTACCTCCCGGCCTCGGACCCCCGCTTGGGGTCCGATCCTCGCCCAGCTTACAACATTGCGTCCTCTCTCTCGACCCCCTCGTGCCGATCTGCCCAAAAGCCCGTCAACAAAAGCTTACAGACTCAGAAGAAAGAACATTAATCCCCATTTGGTTTACAAAGGAATACCATTCTCGTTATCAGTAAATTTTAACAACCAAGCTTCCAGCACTGTCTCGCAACAAAGAAACATTCCTGCTTTTCACAAAACAAAGAAACCCTTTCCAAACAGTAACAAAGAAAAAAAAGAAACCCCCTTTACACTAGGAATGCTAGCAGGCTTTTTCCACTGAGGTTTGGTGAGGCTATAAGGAGAGATCATGGGTTAAAGTTGAAAGGTGAACTGTTTAGGGAAATGAGAAACTTCTTCACTCAGAAGATGGTGAGAGTGTAGAACGAGCTACCTGTGCAAGTAGTGGATGTGAATTTGATTTCAAAGTTTAAGAGAAGTTTGGATAGGCACATGGATGGGAGAGGCATGGAGTGCTATGGTCTGGGTGCAGCTTGATGGGACTAGGCAGTTTAAATGGTTTGGCATGGACTAGAGGGGCTGAGGAGCCTGTTTCTGTGCCTGCATCCCAACATTATGGAAGTTTCTCACCTGATTTTCCTCGTGTGTTACCACCATGACTGACTGTGATTTCCTCATTATTGTGCCAACATCCTGGGTCCTACTTAATACTCCTCTAGAAATTGAGTGAAGAGAAGATCTATCACCACTGCTTCCTGGGCAATGGTAGTTTGCTGTGAATAAGATTAAAAACAAAATGCCATGTGTTTTGAAAATGCTGGAAACACTTAGGTGGAGCTGTGCAGAGTGAAGTGCTCGGGCTGAGGACATTTCAGCAGGTAGTAGATAGTCTTTATTGCTAGGGGACTGGAGTATAAGATCCAAGAAGTCTTTCTGCTACCATATAGCACTTGTGTGAGACCTAAATGTTGGATATAGCCCTTGGTGGTAGAAGTGTCTGGATAAGGGGTTAGAAGAGGGTCTCAGAATAAGGCATCCATCGCCTCAGACTGAGGTGAGGAGGAATTTCATACTGAATCTGGAATTTTCTTAGATACTGAACCTTTAATTACATTTAGGGCTGTGGTAGACTTTTGCACTGCAGGTAGTGTAGAGTTCTAGGATCATATAAGAAAATAGGGTAGAGGCCTAAGATCAAATTCACTATAGTCATACAGCATGGAAACTTCCCTTCATCTCAACTAATCAACATTCCCATCCAAACTAGTCGCATTTGACTGGAGATCCCTCCTTTCCAAGGTCTTTTTAAATGCCATTAATGTACCTGCCTCAAACACTTGCTCTCATAGCCTAATCTGTATACTGACCACCCTCTTGAGTGGAAAAATTTGCCCCTCAGCTTCCTATTAAATCTCCCCCGTTTACCTTCAAACTATGCCTTCTAGTTCTTGATTCCCCAACCCTGGTAAAAGACTGTACAATTACTCAATCATACTGAATACGGCAGGTTTGAAGAATTTGGTGGCCCACTGTTCCTATTTTTGCTCTCTTTATGAAATGAAATGTTAATTCTATTTCTCTTCTTGATGTTGTCTACTTATCTGCAGAGTATCTGCAGTAATTGTTACTGTTTGATGGTAGTAAAGGATTGGCAGTTCAACATTTATCTTTAGTATAATCCCAAAGTAGAAAAATAACTCAAATATAACGCCACTATATAAAGTTTGAATTATTTAGAAGCTTTCAATGTGCACTTTGTGATGCAATTTCCTTTCACAACACAAACACAAAAGAAAAATGTACTTTCAGTCACTTTGCTGTATAACCATTGATATTATGACAAATTTCTCCGCTAGTTTGGACGTGGCAAGCTTCCGCAAATGATAATGTAATAATGAATGGGTAATTTGGTTTGTTCGTTGAGTGGTAAATGTTGATTAAGCCACCAGGTGGAATACTAGTCAATATATGATGGGTTCCTTGAAAGAACAGGAGAGTGACTGTTCTTTCAGCTTGTTTATTTGATTTATTTCAGAGGGATTCCTGCAGTGGTGGATTTTGCTGCTATGAGAGAAGCAGTGAAGAAACTTGGAGGAGACCCTGCCAAGGTTGGCCCAGTCTGTCCCACTGATCTGATTGTGGACCATTCGCTGCAGATTGATTACAGCAAAAGGCAAGCAAACTAAAAATGAGTAGTTCTTGTTTGTAACGCCAGGAATTTAACTTGCATAGTAATATAATTTTCCCAATGTATATATTTTGTACAGTGCAAATATAACTAAAGTGAAGATGTTTGTGAGAGATTTCATTATTCAAATAGCTACTTTAAAGTAGCGTGCACAATCAATTTGATTATTAACATAGAGCCAGACATGAGTTGAATATTTTTCTTTTGCCGTGAATTATTTGACGTGCCCCGTCTTATAGAGTGGGTGGCAACAATGACTTTTAAAGGGGAATTGATTAGCTACTTAAAAGAGAAGTGGTTATTTGGTAGTAAAGCAGAGGAAAGGCAGCCAGTGCAGGCATGATGTCATTGTGGTCTCTTACGATGTTTGATTCTGTTCTGATGTGTAAATTTTCATTCTGATGCTGTTGGATGATAAGTTATAAAAGATATCTTTGTAGATCATCCTATCATAGATCTTCATTTGCTATGTGTTACTCCTTTTGTTGGTTCATGTTAAACGATGCCTTGCGATGATAGCTTTTTTTCAGAAAATAAAATGCAAAAGCAAAAAGAAAACTTGGAATTATTACCCATCTTGAATATGATTATAATTGTACTTCTGACTTTTGTTGAACAGTGCCATACAAAATGCCCCAAACCCTGGTGGAGGTGACGGTTCTGCATCAGCGACTAAAACTTGCGGTGCCAAGTTGCAGTCGAAGGCATCTCCGAGTCGAAGCTTCCGCGGCTGTTTCAGTTCATGCCACAGAGATGCAGGCTCGATATCCTCAGGAACGTGCAATGCAGAAATAGAGAGCACCCCCTTGCTCTGCCCTTTCCACCTGCAGCCTGTGGCTGAGTATGACATTTCCTCCTTCTTCACTTTTTTACTTTTTTGGAAGTTAAGACAGGCTTTGAGGTCTACTTTATTGAAATGGTGCCAAACTATAGCCTGTTATCTTGGTTAAGATACACTTAAGAAAAAACAATTTTGAGTATGAAATACCTGAGTTTGTATCTAGAGGGCTAGAGAACAAGCTAAATGCTTAGCTTAGAAATCATGCTAAGTGCTCCAAAAAGTTCCATTTAGGCCTTATTTGGTATACAGTCGGCCCTCGTTATCCGCGGATTCAAACCAACTGCAGATCGGGGGAAGTTCTCTCTCCAGCACTCGTTGTTTGAGCATGTACAGACTATTTTTTTCTTGTCATTATTCCCTAAACAATACAGTATAACAACTATTTACATAACATTTACATTGTATTGTGTATTATAAGTAATCTAGAGATGATTTTAAAGTACAAGCTTTAAATGTTCCTGAGTCCGTCATTAAGTCGGATTTGAAGTCAGAACAGGTACATCTGGTATTATTTAGCGTCAGTTAGTCAAACGTTTGTCTTAGTATATATTTTACCTTTCTATGCATATAAAACACTTAAGAAATGTATGTATTTCAATAATTAAACTGCTGTGTTGCTTAGTAGTAATTGTAGCTTTCATCAGGGCAGCATCTTTCACATGCTCCATTAAAATTTTTCGGATCGTTGACCGACTATAGCCTAATGCTTTTCCAATGACTGATGGCATTTCACCTTTCTGATCGCTTTATTACTTCCACTTCATTTTCAATCGTGATCATCATTATTTTCGTGAACATAAACACTGCAGATTCAGAGATGCACCGTCAGGTCCTAATGGCCACTGCACTGAATCAGGTTAAATAAGGTCCGGGGTTCCGCTAGGTCCTAATGACCATCGCACTGAATCAGGTTAAATAAGGTCCGGGGTTCCGCTGGGTCCTAAAGACCACTGTACTGAATCAGGTTAAATAAGGTCCGGGGTTCCGCTGGGTCCTAAAGACCACCGTACTGGGACAGGTTAAATAAGGGATTTGAGCATTCGCGTTTTCTGGTATGATAAGAAGGACCGACTGTACTTTATTCTGTTATAGGTGCTATTCTTGCGCAGAATGTGTTTACCTTGTAGAGGACCAGCACAGATTTACTAGAATGATATGAATTCAAGATTAAATCATGACAGCCTTTTATTCAGTTTGAATTGTATTCCCTGCAATTTAGAAAACTGAAGGGTGATATGTAGTTTTTAGAATGTACATGGCTTGCTTTAAAAATTAGAGCCAGCTGTTTGAGATGTGGAACTAGATGGTGCCTACATGCAGAGAATGGTAGGAGTACAGAACTCTTGTTCCACATTTAGCTGTTGAAACTGGGTCTGTTAATAATTGGTACATTTCTTTTAATCAGCGGTTTTAAGAAACATGAGCAAAGGTGGGTGGATGATACGAGGTTAACATTGAATGTTGCAGTGGCCATGGTGGGCTAAATACTCCTGTTGTATATTCTATTCTGTAAATAAATGTAAATCGGTATATTTAGTTTGTGTTCGATTAATAGTATTTGCTCTGCACTATTCTTGAAGTTTGGTGTGAAAATAGAGTGGAAGTTGTGTTTTCATTTATTGTGTTCTTTTTTCTAGACCAGAAACATTATTAAGGGGGCAGGAAATGGAATTCAACAGAAATAAGGAACGGCTACAGTTTCTTAAGGTATACCGTTATGATAAACAGCTTGAAGTTCCTAAATATCTTTTTCATTGTAAATTCCTTTGTCCTTACATAGTTACTCACCACCTCACCAGAATGGTCAGGGGCATGTGGTGCCCTATTAAATAGAGTATTCAGTAGTGTGCATTGGTACACTAGAATAAACCATTTTTTTAAAAAATCACTGTCATGGGACAAACCTGTACACAACATCAGGAACAGCAAGTACGGAGTTGTGCAGAATGGGGTTAGTGACAAAAGATCAGAAGCCACAGATAAATCTTTATGGGAACTGTACACAGTTCACGAACCAGGGAATACTGGCTCCACTGTTAGTGACTTGCCTTATTAAAACTGGAACATGTATGCATTTACATCTACCCGGCACTAGCTCGTGACAGCAAATTGAGAAGCGTTAGCTGTTACGAACCCCGTAACTGGGTCACTTACCAGCAAAGATAGAGAAGTCCGTTGAAGTCTGATGGTACTATTTTTAACAGTATTTATTGATAAAGAGACACAAAAATAAGATCAATGAATACGTACAGGTAATATACATCGTCAATACTAAATCTAAAAGCGCGTGTATAATAATAATAAGAAATAGCTCTATCGTTGTCTAGGGGATAATGTATTGTCCAATGGAAATATAAAAGTCATTGTTAGTTCGTTCAAGCTGCAGCGTTTTTGGTTTTGAGAGAGAGACGGGTTAAACTTGCCCAGTTCTTTTATGATGCCAATCCTTCGAGTCATGGGGAGTTGGTTTCCCCGTTGTTAGCTAAAAGCCAGTCTCCCGTGGTAAAAGCCACCGGTTCCGGGGCAAATGGAACCAAACGCACGTGGCCTCCTCCCCCACCGGCTTCCGCTGTTACGGGATCGCTAGCGTTTCTTCTGGTGCATCTGAGGGGCTGTACCCACAGACCCTCTTTTATCCTGACTCACAGGGTCTCAGATGTCAATCAGGTTGGGGCTGAGGCAATCCCTCCCTCAACCAGCCCACTTTGCCTGAGGGCTTCCACATAGCACAGTATTGTAATACACAAGTTTGTCTCCAAGAGACAATGGCCTTTTCCCGTAGCTTTATATCGTCGGGGGAACAAGACATTCCGCACGTCTCTCTCATTTCCTGGGTTTCCTGACCCAAATCAATAGTGATCTTGCGATGCTCACAAAGGAGGGGGCTAACCTGCACCCTTCGGCCCCTCAGAGCTGTGGTACATTCATAACATAGCGTACACTCAGAATTGAGATATGACTAAAGAAAAACTACACAAAAGCACAGAACATTAAAATGAATATTTTTTCTTTATCAGTCATTTTATTTGTTAAAAAAGTACATATATGTATAAATAAATGAGAATTATCACAAATATCTATATCAATAACAGTTTGAATAAAAGGAAAAATAAACATTATCAAAATCAAACATAGTATTAATCTAATAGTATATAATAAAGAGAAAGGTAATCGATTATCCTCTTATCTATTAAAAGGAAAAAAGATGAAACTTGTATAATTGAAATGTACAAAAAAAAACCCTAAAACACAAAAAAAAAGAAAAAAAGAACTGGGCAACTCAAACTGAGAGTGAAAGCAAAAAAAACCCAAAGAAAAACTTCCTGATCAAAAGGTAACTGAAAGGGACGTTAATCAGAGCGCATGAAAATATTGAATAAAAGTTGCCAAGCTTACTCATATTTAGAGGATGTATCCAATGTCCGACTTCTTATTTTCTCTAAACTTAAACAGGACATAATGGAGGTAAGCCAGTAAATAACAGTAGGTGGATTAGAATCCTTACATTTAAGCAAAATGGCTCTCCTGGCCAATAAAGTTGTAAAAGCTATCATCCATTGAGCAGAAACAAGAATATCTCTAGCTTCTGATGGAATGATCCTAAAAATTGCTGTGTAAATTCGGTTGTAGATCCAAATTCAGAACCTTTGATAAAGTTTTAAAGACTGCTTTCCAAAAATTATCTAACTTGATACAAGATCAGAACATATGTGTTAAAGTAGCCACCTCAATATTACATCTATCACAAATAGGATTAATAGTAAAATGAAAAAATACGGGCTAATTTGTCCTTTCCCCGGTGCACTAAAATGAATATTAAAAGAAGGAAAATAATTGTTACCTTAAAAATACAATGTATTGCTGGTTTAATTATTTTAAATAAAAACACAAAATGCTGACAGAACTCAGCAGGCCAGACAGCATCTATGCGAGGAGATGACATTTCGGGCCGAAACCCTTCATCATCAATTCTTGATGAAGGGTTTCGGCCCGAACCGTCGTCACTACCTCCTCCCATAGATGCTGTCTGGCCTGCTGAGTTCTGCCATCATTTTGTGTTTTTATTTATTTCCAGCATCTGCAGATTCACTCTAATTATTTTAAATGCCTTTTTTTTTACCTTTTTTCTTACCCATGGTCTACTTTTTTGATTCAGTGGGCTTCCAGAGTCTTTCAGAATGTTACTGTGGTACCGCCTGGGAGTGGAATAGTTCACCAGGTTAACCTGGAATACCTGTCCCGTGTGGTGTTTGACCTAGGAGGGGTTTTCTATCCCGACAGTGTGGTGGGAACAGATTCGCATACAACAATGGCGAATGGTCTTGGCATTCTGGGATGGGGTAAGTAGTTCCTTGTACCTTGATGTCTTTAATCAATAAGACCATGAAGCTGGAAACTTGTTTACCTGAAGTGGCTATGAGAACATTATAGTTTAGTAATGTAATGTTTTGGGTTTGTTTGATTAAATCTTTCAGTATGCAGTCTGTTTTAGTAAAAGATTACTGCAGTTGGTAGTTTTGATTTTGGCTTGTTCTACAGTTTTTTTTAATGAAAATGGGTTTTGGAATATTTTTTGTTCTGACACAGTCTTGCATGAAGTATGGTTTGGAAACGAATCATGAGGGAGCTGAACCAACTCAACAGTAGAATGCTGTGCTTGAATGCTAAAATTAATTTACTTCTGTCATGTGTTTCAAATGGTCACTAATTTAACATAAGTCTCCAGGAAAAGTCAAAATAACATGAAAGGCTATTACTACCTTTTATATAAAAAAACTACATCTTCAGTAGCTAATTCACATTATTTATATAGATTTGTGTGCATTGCCTCCAAATTAAATTTTCAAGTGTTTGTTGCTAAAATGGGAGTAATCAATAATACTGTTCTAAGAGATTTAAAGAAAAATTCTTATGTCTTTGTGCATGTGAGGCAGACAGACAAGGTATTCATTGTCAAATCTTTCTGTTATCCAACTCAAAAAAAAATTGCTGCTGGAGGAAGATGGTATTTATGTTGCCTATATAGCACTGGATGGTCATCCATCATTCGATATTCAGTCCCACCTTCCTTTACTTCCTCAGGTATAGGTGGGTAAGATTGAATTTACAGTGCATTTATAAAACATTCTTTGTCCTGCATTCCAACTTCAAAAGTGCTTTGTTAGCTTAAGGCTCATCGGATCATCCTGAGGTAATGAAAGATGCTATATAATTTGCAAGGTTTTTATCTTTATTGAATACCCTGAGGACATTTGGATATATAATGAAAACTTTCCAGCAGGTATTATATTTTCATCTATGTCAATAATTGCAATTAGTTCTTCTGGCTTTTTGAACAAAAGAAATGCAAGATGCTTTGGACTTCTGCCTTATGACCAGAGCATTATTTATGACCGATTTTGTTCATGTTATAATCTGTTCATTTTTACTGTTAGTGGGATAATGAAGTTTCTTCCTGCACATCAAGCAACTGCCTGCATTTGCTGCTAATATATTTTGGTTTGTTTTCTAGGGGTTGGTGGGATAGAAAGTGAAGCAGTTATGTTGGGCCAGCCAGTTATCCTGACCTTACCTGAGGTAGTTGGATGTAAGCTGGTAGGAACCACCAACCCGTTAGCTACATCCATCGATGTTGTTTTAAGTGTTACCAAGGTAAGGAGAAACTTTGATAACATGTCTTGAAATATTCTTCATAATGTTTACTGGATTTCAGACAAAGAGAAAAGTATGTATTAATTTTTCCCAATTCATTTCTTGCAGCAACTTCGACAGGTTGGAGTTTCTGGAAAGTTTGTGGAGTTTTTTGGTCCAGGAGTGTCCCAGCTGTCTGTGGCAGATAGAACAACAATAGCAAACATGTGTCCTGAGTATGGTGCTACTGTGAGCTTTTTCCCAGTTGATGATATTACTTTAAGCCACCTAAAGCAGACGGGTGAGGAAAACTGAAGAATTGTGGAATTATTCAAGTTGCATGTAATTTATTTCCCTTCAACTTCTTAAGACATTTCTTATTTAATAGGTTATGATGAAAAGAAACTTGAAGCTGTGAAAACTTACTTAGAAGCTGTGAAACTATTTAGAGACTATCAGAATTCCTCAGAAGACCCAGAGTATTCACAGGTAATTAATTTTAATAGGATGAGTGAGATCATAAGTGGTATAATGCTAATGAGCTAAAGTACAGAAGCCTGAGGCAAATTATGTTGATTTCTTTTGTACTTGGTTATTTATCTGACATTAGAAGCCATTCAGTTCATTGGGATTATACTGGCTTCCAACGGTGTCATTCACTGTTCTATTTCTGTCTGTCCTGCATATTATTCTTTCATTTATGTTCCTTTTTTTTGCTTATTTAACTACATCAGGGTATAGTTTATACTTGGCTTCCCACATCTACCCAACTGTTTGGAAACAGGATAAGTACAAGGAAATATGCTGCTCTTTCATTCACTAAAATCATGGCTTAATTTCTACAGCAACACATCCTTGAGCTACCCTCATATTTCTTGATACCTATAATCCAAAACTTTTGTTAGCCTGAAGTTTGCAGCAGCATAGTTACCAACATCAGTAGACACTCCTCCAAACTCCAGAGGGGAAAAATAGGCTTATTCAGTTTCCTATCCCCCTCTTGGCATTCAATCTAGTATCTTTCCTTCGGCAAGGAGACAACCTCAATGCAATCTCAGTAAACCCCTTTTCAATAAATCTATGATCAATAAATGTATTTTTTACGTACCTAGTTGCCTGCTGTTCATGTATGTAGGCTTTCCCTGTCCGTGCACTCTTATATCTACCTGTCTGACCAAGCTTTTGGTTGCATCATAACATTTTTTGTGAAGTTTGATAGCATTACTGTAGCATTCCTTGCAATGTTTTGTCATGTGGTAAAGTCCAATATAACTTCTAGTTGTATAACATTCATTATATTGCTGTTTTGTCAGATTGCTTTAATGATGCTGATTTGGGCTATTGACTCTAGATATTAGCATACACTTGATTGACTTCTATGCCACATCTTTTGTGAAGTTATATGATTCTAAGATGTTTGGTATGTTCCCTCTGAGTATAAAGGAGGTAAGCACCATGTCTTATGTGGGACAAAATATTTTTTTTTTGAGTATTCCAATCAGCATTCTAAAGTGTGAAACACTAGTAAGTGGCACTTGAGAATTAAGTTATTTGTCTAGAATTGCTGATTTTGGAGCAAAAAAACTTTGGACACATTTGTATTTTATTGTTGATTAGCTGATCTATTTTAAGGCTGTTCAGTATTTGCTGATTATCTCCTGACTCTGTCCTCAGGTTATAGAATTAAACCTGTCAGCTATTGTCCCGTATGTGAGCGGTCCAAAGCGGCCACAAGACAGAGTAGCAGTCACTGATATGAAAAAAGATTTCCAAAACAGCTTGAATGAAAAGGTATGTCCTGTTGGAATTACTTGAAAATCTACATGTAATTGTTGAAAGTCCAATAAGTTTGTTACCATAGAGACCGCTTGGGGCTGTGAAGAATGAGCGGCCAAAAAGTGTTGAGGCAGTAACAGCCTCCATCACATCTAATGGGAGCAGAGGGAAAGACCGTACAATCCAGGTGCTCTATCAGAGTATGGAGCAGTTGGCACGGGACTACATTAACAATCCATACTCGCTGTGCCCTCTAGGTTTCCACCTTCAGCCTTCCCATCCCACTGCTGACTGGCTGCCCAGTGCCGGCTCTCACAGCTGCCTTGACACACTGAGTCGTGCCAATCTCACTGCTGGGTGTGAGCTCAGTTCCTGTCACAGCACCACTCTCAGGAACGTGTTGTAGTCATTCTCAGTGCTTATTCCATTAGTGCTCCCATTCTTGGCAGCCAGAATCTAAGCAACATACCTGAGTAAGTAGAAGGAAAATGTGATTGAATTTTGCAAACTCTCATGCATGTTATTACAAAATAATTAAATTTGTAATTCATTATTTCAAGGAACTGAAGGGTACAGGTAAACTCTAATGATCCTGCATGATCAGAACATGGGTAGAGCTGGAATGGCAGATTTTCCAGATTGTTCGAAGCTATGTTAATAATATCCCAATATGGTTTCAATTCACTTTCCACCCCAAAGTCATGCAGATATATAGTAAGGTTTTCCTGTGTAAGTTTAAAGAAAGTGATGAAATGGAGGTCCTGGTGAGTGGAAAGTAAGCACACGGAATACCATCTTGTGAGCCAGACACCAAATAATCAGGATTTCCAGTGGTTAGATGATGAATTAAATGATACATCAGTTCTGCAGATCATTCAAACTCCCTGTGACTGATGTGTAAAATAATTATTTATTAATTATTTGTTGTTTTTGGTGAAGCATTAAGGCATTGTCACTCCTGCTGACCAGGATAGCAGTAACTGTCTAGTGAGTGGGTTGTGTCCTCACAGTCTGACAGTCATTTGTATGGGTTCTGATTGACCTTTCATCCTGCATGTCACTCCCAGTGTGGTATTGCTGGTGTCTAGTTCTATAATATCACCCTTACTGATTACCATATCTGCAGTAAGGGGAACTGAAATTCTGTGACTAGGTAGAACTCCAACTCCATCACCAGTCCATGCTTGGTTAGCTGTTCTCAGCTGTGCCTTCCTTTGCAGTATTGTCCTTTATCTCAGCACCTTGAGTTAGATGTGGTATCCGCTCACAAGATTTTGCTTAGTAATGTGCCATTTCCCTGTCCTATTTATTGTTGAATAATATTAAGGCCTGCACATGGTTAATTTGCACATTGAGGAATTTCTGACAGTGTGTTGAGCCCTAAACCTGGGCAAATATCAATAATTTGGGGCGGGGGGGGGTGGTGGGAGTGACTGAGTGAGTTGTGACTGGAGCATGTTTATTTTACAGTCATTAAAATTTGATTGTGTACTTTGTACTGGATGTTTTTTTTTCCAACCCATAGCTTCCCAAATTGGGTTTGTAACTGCATTCTGTATTTCATTTTGTGCAGATTGGTTTTAAGGGTTTTCAGATTCTTCCAGAAAAACAGAAAGAAATTGTCGCCATTGAATTTGAAGGAAAAGATTATAATCTTGCTCATGGGTCTGTTGTCATCGCTGCTGTAATAAGCTGCACAAATAATTGTAATCCAGCCGTCATGCTTGGGGCAGGTAAAGTATCTCTTTATGATTATTTTATTATAAAGTTACTATTTTGCATTTGAAAATTCTTTGTCATAGAAAATTGGTGTAGCCAAAGATGAATACATGTTGCATTTACATAGAAACATAGAAAACGTACAGCACAATACAGGACCTTTGGCCCACAAAGTTGTGCCGAACATGTCCCTACCTTAGAAATTACTAGGTTTACCTATAGGCCTCTATTTTTCTAAGCTCCATGTACCTATCCAAAAGTCTCTTAAAAGGCCTTATCGTAAATGCCTCCACCACCATTGCCGGCAGCCCATTCCACGCACTCACCACTCTCTGAGTAAAAAAACTTACCCCTGACATCACTTCTGTACCTACTCCCCAGCAGCTTAAACCTGTGTCCTCTTGTGGCAACCATTTCAGCCCTGGGAAGAAGTCTCTGACTATCCACACAATCAATGCTTTTCATCATCTTATACAGTGAGCTTGGATCTTCTAACTGTAAAATGCTAATAAAATGAATGTGGCTAATAGATCCTAATTCCCAGAAAAGCAACAGCTTAGAGCTTGCAAACCTAGCAGGGTTGACTTTCCAAGATGGTTTGGGGTTTTGGTGTAGATGGAGAAGGGATAAATCGGAAATGGGAGCTGTACCTGAGGCAGTGGCAAGACATTTTTGAGGTGAAGATGAGCTTTGTCATTGAGACCAGTAGTCTGCCTTTTTACCTACTCTTGCCCACACCCCTTGCCCTCACAGATGTCACAGTTTCAGGGGGATTCTGAGCATTCCAACTTTCTGTCCAGCCAGGACAATTGGAATTAGTGGATTTGCCACCCTGGGGGACAGAAATACTGTGGAGCTTTTCCACAGTTTTAATTAATACAAATGGCAGGAACCAAGTTGGTTCCATTCGGATGCTGGACACTAGTAGCCAAAATGTTGGATTCTGAAAGATGACTAATCAAAACGTTGCGAGCTTGTTCTGACCAATCTAGAACAATGAATAACAAAGCCTTTACTGTTATTTCATTTTTATACTGAAAGAGTACTGTGCCATTGAGGTTATATTTCAAATGAACCACTAAATTGAAACTCCATCCAACCCCTCAGATGGAGTTCAAGGATTTCCTGACCAGTTAAAGGTGGTGGGAACCAATATTCAGCCTTCATCCAACTCCCAGTGTCAAGCAGTATATTAACTGGTATTTGTGAGGATTTGCTATGAGCAAAGATTAGATGATGCTTCTACAGTAGAAAGAGACAAAAGAGAGGGGTGATGTACTATATGCTAAGGAATGAATAAAACAATGCAAGCTAAATCTTACAATTTTTTAAATTGTGAAAGAACAGAGACCTGGGAGTATTTGGTAGCAGCCCTGGTTGACTGAGTACATGAGATCCTGTGCCTTTAACTAGGTACAGCAGTCTGCAAGTTCAAGTAATTGGTTAAATCACTAGTATCCTATTCCAGTTACTGTACATTGGGAGTGATGTGAAAGAAGCCGAAGTGAGAAATAGTTTTGTGGATGAAGGATTATGAACTGACCATTGACGCTGTTGTCTGCTCCTTAGTAAAGATAAAACAAGGGGTGTAGTGATTGGTGAAAAGATCTGAACTGATGTGACAATTTAATTGAAGCAATTAAGTGGTTCATATTTGGAATGTGCCACCAGGTGGCAGAGAGGATATAAATTCTGTTGGAACCTATGAAGTACTGCAGATCTCACTGGCTTGCTCTTCAGGAAAGCAGGTGCAGACTCGGTGGGCTGAAAGACTTGTATTCTACGGTTGCACATCTTCAGGACATGCTTAATGGGCAGAACATTTAGCTTTTTAAAAGTTATAATCCCCCTTTCACATGGATTTGAGGTTTCCGTTAATTCTTCTGATTTCATAAAAGGTCCTAATGTGTGTTTAAATATTTTCTCCAGGTTTGCTGGCCAAGAAAGCCGTTGAAGTGGGCTTGTCTGTAAAACCTTACATTAAAACCAGCTTGTCTCCTGGAAGTGGGATGGTGACATATTACTTGAATGCCAGCGGTGTGCTCCCTTATCTGCATAGCCTTGGGTAGGTGTTTTCATGTGTGTGGCTCTCCTCACTAATGGAGTTAAGCTAACTCTAATATAATTTCCACTGAGGGTGAGATACCAGGAGAGAGAATTTTCTCGGTGAATTTGGCACTTCTGGTTTAAGATAGTGCTGGTGAAACACAGTGACGCCTCACTGATGGCAAACAAATCTACTAACTACTCTACTTTCTCTTCACAACAATCACCCCAATCAGTAGCCTGTAACTTTCCTTTTGGAGCTGAGCTTCTGAACTGCCTGTGCGACCTGTCATTTTTGTTATGGGAACTGAAGTCTTGAAGGTGCAGGAAGGTTGTGATTGACTTGTATGGGCCAAATTGAGGCTGTGGAGCCCAGGCCAGAGAGCATATTGAAGCAGCAAAGCCCAGGTCTGAGAGCAAGAAATCAGCTGATGTTTGGCCAATTTGAGTGCCGGGCAGATTGAAAGGGTGATGGTGTTGGGGCCGGTGCATGGCTCTCTGCTTGGCGAAGTTTACTCGTGTCTATGCTGAAACTAATGGGCTCCTGGATCAGTTGCAGTGATGACTGGCTTCACAGCTGTGGACTGACTGTCATAAACTTTAGCTCTGAATGTTTTACTTTTGAAATTGCTTACTTTTTATTGTTTGCACGATTTTTTTTTGTTGCACATTGTGTGTTTTTTGACGGTCTTTTTAAAGTAGGTTTCTTTGTTTTGTGGCTGCCTGTAAGGAGACAAATCTCAAGGGTGTATATAGTATATGTGCTTTAAAATGTAGTTTGAAATTTTGAAGATTCTGTAACAGATTGTATTTGTTATTCATGGTCAGAAGATTGTCAGGTAGCAAGCACTTCCTCTGTCAGTATCCAGTAGGTTACTCTGCACACTTTTCTAATTTAAAACATGTAGCGAGTGAGACCTACAGCAGCTTTACCAACCTTGCAAGTAAAAGTTATTTCTAATTTGTGTGTGAAGGGTTGGGTGGTTGAGTAGCTGAAAAACAACAGAATTAAGTTGTTCCTGAGTTGTGAGTTATTATTTAAGGATGCAGACTTTAAGCAGGGTGTCCTGGTAATCTGGTTGTTACTCTAGGAAGTTGCGTTCTCATTTTCAGTACAAATGTTTGGCTTATGCTAAGCAAGTGAATGTTTGGCATTCATTTCAAGGGGAACAGAATGTAAAAACGAGGAGATAATGCTGAGGCTTTATAAGACACAAGTCAGGCCTCACTTGGAGTATTGTCAACAGTTTTGGGCCCATATCTCAGAAAGAATGTGTTGTCATTGGAGAGAGTCCAGAGAAGGTTCATGAGGATAATTCCAAGAATGAAGGGGTTAATGTTTGAGGACAGTTTGGCAGCTTTGGGCCTGTACTCACTGGAACTTAGAAGAATGCGGGGCATCTCATTGAAACCTGCCAAATGTTGAAAGGACTAGAGAAGGCGGATGTGGAGAGGATGTTTCCTGTAGTGGGGTATTCAGAACTAAAGGGGCACAGCCTCAAAATTGAGGGGCAACCTTTTAGAACAGAGGTAAGGAGAAATGTTTTTAGCCAGAGAGTAGTGAATCTGTGGAATCTGTTTAAGCCAAGTCTGTGGGTATATTTAGAGCAAAAATTGATAGTTTCCTGATTGGTCAGGCATCAGATGTTATGGTGAGAAGGTGGTTGGGTGGGATCCAGGGTCAGCCTTGATGGAATGCTGCGGCAGACTCGATGAGCTGAATGGCCTAATTTTATTCCTAAGTCTTATGATCTTAAGGTCTAAGTATAAACAAGAAAAAAAATCATGTCCTTGTATTAAGAAGTAGTGCTGAAGCCTACAGGTAGGTTCAACAGGTGTGTGAGCTACCCTCTGACCTGGAAAATGGGTTGTGAATTGAAGAAATAATCACTCATGACTCAGCAATAGAAAAGATAAAATAACAACAAAGTGCAGGAAGTATTCAGGAGGTCAGGCAGCATCTATAGGAGAGGGTCAGAGTTAATGTTACCCTTTAGCAGACTCTGCAACTTGAAATATTAGCTCTGTTTGTCTTTCTTAGTCACTGAGGGTTTCCAGCATTTTTTGATTTTGTTCTAGATTTCCAGAATCTGTAGTTTTATATTTTCATTGATAAATGTAGTTAAAGGGAATAACAACACTTGTCTGTCTTTTTGAAACAGGTTTGAAGTCATTGGTTATGGGTGTGCAACCTGTGTTGGGAACACTGCCCCTTTACCCGACTCAGTGATCACAGGGATCAAACAGGTAAAACCAGGTGTTTATGGTATGACTCTATGGTGGAGTTTTATTTCCTTCATGACAGCAGATGAATGTGCACTAAGAGTGTTACCAACAGTTTCCAAATGATTTTACCATTTAGATATAAAATTTGCAACATTATTGTGGAACATATTATGAGGCATATTCTCTGGGGACGGGTGAATATATACCAAGTAAATCTTGGATTTCAGCATTTTGTAATGAAAGTGTACACTATTTGGCCAAAACCTTTAGGATCTATTTCTTATGCATGCTCTCTGTCTCTCCCTCCACTCCCACCCCTCTTTGTGCCTGTCTCCCTTTCCCCATCCTGTTTTCTCTTTAAGATGTTCCTAAGTCATAACTATATTCCTATTTATGGTAATCCTCTGCCTTAGATTGTAGATCTGATCAATGCAGACTGATTTGCCCTTTTTCCCTCTTTGGTACAGGGTGACTTAGTTGCATGTGGAATTTTATCAGGAAATAAAAATTTTGAAGGTCGCCTCTGTGACTGTGTTCGTGCCAACTACCTCGCCTCTCCTCCTTTAGTGGTAGCGTATGCCATTGCTGGCACAGTTAATATAGACTTTGAAAAGGAGCCTTTAGGTAAGCATTCAGTTTGTCAATGAACGTTTACATATTGAAAGCTTCATTTTGATTAATTTGAAAAAAAAACGTAGAAGTAATATTTTGCCATTGCTTGTAAGGTGTGAATTCTGAAGGGAGAGAAATCTACCTGCGTGATATTTGGCCCAGCAGGGAAGAAATCCAGCAGGTAGAGGAGCAGCAGGTGATCCCGTCCATGTTCAGAGAACTGAGAGACAAATTAGAGGTTGGTAATTGTTTGGTTTTGAAGCTGAAGGGAGTAAAACTAAGGTGCAGCAGTTATATTGCTGTCTGTGATATTTCTACAGTTAGTGTAGGCCAGACTGGATTGGTGTCAATGCATCCTGTAACCTAATTCTGTTCCTATTCCTACCATACCTGCCCTGGTGTAAATATGACAAGGGTTGAGGAGTCGTACAGAGGACCCATGCCAACCAGAACATTTTGCATACTGCCATATTTTTGATGCAGAAGACTACACTCTCCATGACTTCCAGCAATGAATTATTTATTAAATATTAAACAATAGTTTAGAGCAGAGGGGGAAATTTAAAACGGACCTGAGGGCCAACTTGGTGCAGAAGTTGGTGCATAAATGGAATGAGCTGCCAGAGAAAGTACTTGTAGCACGTACAATAACAACAGTTAAAAGACATATGCATAAGTACATGGATAGAAGGATATGGGCTAAACACAAACAAATGTCACAGGCTAGTTGAGGTGGGCACCTTGGCTGGCATGGATGAGTGAGGCCTGCTGTCACGCTGTACAACTCTGTCATTTACTGATAAGCTGGTGCAAGAGACGTGTGGTAAAAGCAAAATTTTGTCACTGTCAAAACAACAAATGTGATTTTGTGTCACAAGCCGTGATGTAAGAAATGTACCTGGATGAAAGATGAGGTGCCATTATTTGAGCTAATGTTGGACATCAATGGAGCAATGTAGGAAGTCAAAGACAGATCAAAATGGGAGGTGGAGATGGAAAATGAAAGCACAGGAGCTCAAGGTTGCAAACTGGAAGTGTCCTGCGAAAGAGTCACTTCAGATCGCATCATTCCACTCCCCTCTAATCAGATAATAAGAAATCACAAGTAACCTTTTTATTGTTTTACTTAAAGGAATCTGAACATGTCAGTAGTATTCAGCAGTATCTTCTTTTCCTTCCTAGAAAGGAAACAGTCGCTGGAATGCCTTGGAAGCTCCAGAGTCACTTCTCTATCCTTGGGATTCAAAGTCAACCTATATCAGATGTCCTTCATTTTTTGATAAACTTGTAAGTGATATTTTAATAATCAGGAATGCTATCCCTCTATCTGCCACTCTATCCATCCTCATTTTGTTACTCTTTGATCTTGAGACTTAGCAATGGTTGCATTGTTTTAATAAATGAGCAGAGCACTGCAAAAGTGCAAAATGGTTCAAACCAACAAGTGGTACAAATCAATCCGAATAACCCTTTGGGAGGGGCAATTATGGAGTCACTACCATTGCCTTCCTCCCCATTACGGGAAGTACTTGAAGAATTAAGTGCACGATGGCCATTTGGGTAGCTTTTTAAGATGTATATAGGTGGAGATGGTAAAGGACAGCAATGAGTGGGAAACAGACACAAGGAACTGCAGGTATAGAATCTGCCACAACAGTGGGTTCAGCCAGCATCTGTGAGAGGCATGGAATTGTCATCGTTGTGACAAGGTGAGCAGCAAAGACTTAGCAAATCCTGGCTTCATCTGTGGAAGAGCGTCACCATGCTCTCTGCACAAGGAGCTTTATGCCAGCTTTTGTTTCCTGTTTAGAGAAATGCAGCTTGATAATTGAGAGCTTTCATCGTGAACCCAAACAATTTAAAACTTAAGTCTGTGTCAGGCCATTGCTGAAGTAGAATTTCATCACTGACTGGAAAATAGCTGCAATGTGTTGTGCCCAGCTAATTGAGTTTGGTTTCATTAACTTCAGCCGTTGCCGTTTTGCTCAAGCTATGAGGTTCCCATTCTCCTCCTACATGAATTTATGCATTCAATTTCTCCCCAGTGAATAGGTAGAAAAGGATAGCTGGAAATTTTACACTCAATAAATTCTGCATTTTTTTTTACAGTTGAACAAATATCTATCTTTCTGTTCCAGAATATTAGACTGTGATTTAGTAGCTAATATGAAACCATCCTTTAATAGAGTGTAATGAACCAGCTGAATATTTTTTCATTTAACATTGATTTAGGTGATTTTAGACTGTAGCATGGTGTAGTTAGATTGCTAGAATCATATTTCAAATGTCAGCAGTCAAAATATTTAAATCAACTCACACAAAATGCTTGAGGAATTCAGCTGGTCAGGTAGCATCTTTAAAAATGAATAAACATTGACATTTTGGGCCAGGACCCTTTATCAAGACTAGAAAGAAAGGGGGGTGGAATGCCAGAATAAAAAGGTGGGGGTAAGGGAAGGAGGACAAGCAAGAAGGTTGTAGATGAAGTCAGGTGGATGGTAAAATTAAAGAGTTGGAGAAGAAGGAATCTGATAGAGGAGAGTGGGTGATGGGAGAACGGGAAAAAGGAGAGGAACCAACCAAGTGAGATGATAGGCAGGTGAGGAGAAGAGTAAGAGGCCAAGGTGGGGAATAGAAGAAAAGGGAAGGAGAGGCGTAAAGAAAAAATTACCAGAAGGAGAAATTAATGTTCATGTCATCAGATCAGAGGCTACCCAGATGGAATATGAGCTGTTGCTCCTCCAACCTAAGAGTGGCAGAAGAGAAAGTCGTGGACTGACTTGCAGAACTGCAATGGGGATAGGAATAAAAATGGTTGGCCACTGGAAATTCCGCTTTTGGCGGGTGAAGCACAGTGCCCGACAAAGCAGCCCCCAATTTGCGTTGGATCTCTCCAATGTAAAGGAGGCCGCACCTGGAGCACCAAATACAATGGACTACCCCGACAGATTCACAGGTGAAGTGTTGCCTCATCTGGAAGGAATGTTCAGGCTTCTGAATGGAGGTGTGGCATCGCTTGCAGGGATATGTACCATGAGGGAGGTTAGTAGGAGCAATGAATGGACAAGGGAATCACGAAGGGAGCAATCCCTGCGGAAAGCGGAGAGATGGAGAATGGGTGAGGTTAGGGAGTAAAGATAATTTTGGTGGTAGGGTCCCTCTGAAGATGGCGAAAGTTGTAAAGAATGATGTGTTGGATGCAGAGGCTCATGGGGTGGTAGGTAAGGATCTCTATCCCTGTTAAGGCATTGGGAACATGGGGTGAGCGTGGGTGTCTGGGAAATGGAGGCAATGCGGGTGAAGGCAGCTTCAATGGTGGAAAGGAAGGCCCAATCCTGGGAACATATGTGGTAGAGACAAAGGAACTGAGGAAAGGGAATATCATCTTTACAGAAGGTAGGTTGGGAATCAATAGGTTTAGGAAATGTATTGGTAGACAACTTGCCTCCAAATATGATTAACAGATTAAAAGAGGGGAGAGAGGTCCATTTCTGAATGGACCTAGTGAATTTAAGGGCAGGGTGAAAGTTGGAGGCAAAGTTAATGAAATTGATCCGTTCAGCATCAATGTAGCGCAGAAAGAGTCGTGGAGCATTACCAGGGAAGGTTTGGAACATGGACTGTTTGATGTAGCCAATGAAAAGGCAGGAATAGCTGGAGCCCATGCCTACCTCTTGAGTTTGGAGGAAGTGGGAGGAGCCAAAGGAGAAAATGCTGAGAGTGAGGACCAGTTCTGTCTGATGGAGGAGGGGACCTGGTTGGGTCTTTTGTAAAGAAAGAAGTGGAGAGCTTTAAGACCTTCTTGATGGGGGAATAGACGTGTATAGGGGCCGGACAATCATTGTGACAATGATTTGGGAATTGGAAGTTGTTGAGGAAATTGAGAGCATGTGAAACGTCGCAGATATGGATGGGAAGGGACAGAATCAAGCGGGATAGAATGGAGTTGAGGTATTTAAATCTGTTGGTGGCTGAAATCATTTCCTATTCCCCAGCCTCTCACTTTTTCCCCCTATTTGGAAGACAGTGGGCACATACTAGTCTTAGAAATGTTACAGTATACAAATTAAATGCAATCTTTACTGTAATTGTGAATGTGGTCTCAATCATTTATGTGTGTCTTCATTTCAATTCATCTTTCCTTTTTCTTTCTTTAGACCAAAGAGCCCAGCTGCCCTCAGTCCATTGAAAATGCTCATGTCTTGCTACACCTGGGAGATTCTGTTACCACTGACCATATCTCCCCAGCTGGCAGTATAGCCCGTAACAGTGCTGCAGCTAGATATCTGACCTCCAGAGGGTAAGTTTGGGGCAGCATTTTCACTCTATTACTGTTCATTATGGTGTTTAAAGTGAGAATGTTAAATCTCTTATTAAAAGTATGCAAACTAAATAAACCAATTCAACTGAGTTGATTTAAAAAGAAAATAATATGATTATGAAAATCTGAAATAGAACTAAGTCTCTATTCTCTTTGAAAATAATGTTATTGATACAGTGTCATTGTTAGAAAGGTTAAGCAGGAGTTGAAGATATTGTCAGCCATAAGTTGGAATCATTTTGGAGCTTACTAACTGAGAGGTTGTTTGAAGCAGTGACTCTCACTGATTTACTGAAAGCTGCATTCATCTGGACGAGTGGCTCCGACAATGCTTAGTGACTCTTTTTACAACCGGCAAGGATACAATATGTCAAATTGGGACTTTCTATACTAAGTCCCATTTGCAATGCAGCTCATTAATTTATTCCTGTGCTGTTCACTTTGAGTTGGATTAAATATTATAATTATAATTCTTTCTCTTTGTGAATTCACTTAAAACAATAACCTAGTTTACAAAGAGAAATAGTATGTAAATTCTTGTTTTTACCTTTAGCCTCACTCCCCGAGAGTTTAATTCTTACGGAGCCCGAAGGGGTAACGATGCTGTGATGACCCGAGGGACCTTTGCCAATATTAGGCTCCTGAACAAATTTATTGGCAAAACTGCACCTAAAACATTACACATACCTTCTGGTCAAACAGTAAGTACTTGGGATCATTTATACTTTAACAGAAGAATAAAATTGTTTGCATATTTCTCTTTATGCTCATGCTGTGTCCCTTTATTTTACCTTTGCAGCTTGATGTGTTTGATGCAGCAGAGCGATACCAGAGGGAAGGATTTTCATTAATCATCTTAGCTGGGAAGAAATATGGCTTGGGTAGTTCGAGGGATTGGGCTGCCAAAGGACCATATTTGCTGGTACAGTTCCTTTCTGTTGACTATAAGAACCACCATTAACTTCTGCTTTAATTTGCTAGTCTAATCCTCTTATATCCTCTGCAGGGTGTGAAAGCCATTCTAGCTGAGAGCTATGAGAAAATGCACAAGAATCACTTGATTGGAATGGGTGTCATTCCCCTTCAGTTTCTTCCAGATGAAAATGTAGATAAACTAGGACTCACCGGAAAGGAGCGGTATACGATAATAATTCCTAAAGATTTGTCTCCAGGAATAACAGTGGATATAACGGTATGTGCAAAACTTTTAGTGTAGATTACTTTTTAAGCATTGCCTGCTCTCTTTGGTTCTGCAAGTATAAATCAGAACTAAAGACAACTAAACCAAGGCAGCAACATCACAAATGGCTAGTGATATACGATGAAGTTTTGCAAGTAGCTCACAAAATTTCTAGATATATTTCTGAACTATTATCACTGTAATCTGAAGCTTATAATTTCACATTAAGAAACATACTTTTGAACAGTATAAACAAACTAGTGATTTTACAATCTCCTGAAAGACTTGGCAAACTTTACTCTTCAGAATGCAGACAGGACACCTTCAGGCAAATGAAGTTCGTTCATCACCCGAAGGGAGGAAAGAGGGAAGATCTTTAAGCATCAGGGTGTGAAACTTCTCTACCCATTATCTTGTGAACTCATGTACAGTTGCTAGAAAACAGTCTTTCCTTGAAAGGGACGATTGATGTATGGGAGGGAAATGAGGGTTTACTATGTTCTCTGTTCCACTGATACATGGCTTACTCAAGCAATGCACCCTGAGTGTTCTTGATCTACTGGATGGATTGAACTGCAGAATACTTGATGAAGACAAAGGGTAGGGGTTTGTGTTTCATGATAAGCTCTGAGTGGTGTCGGACATAGTGGTCTTATGACACTCTTGTTCTCCTGACCTGGGACATCTTAATGGTTAAGTGAGGTCATGTTACTTACTGAGAGAGTTCTCCTCCATGATGCTAACTGCAGTTTGCATACACCCCAAAGGCAGACGTTAAGCAAACACTTTTACTGAGTATCGCATTTAGCAAAGAAGAAGCACCTTACCCTGACACCTTTCAAGTAATTGCCAGAGACTTCAATTAGGCTTACTTAAAGAAATCAATGCTCAATTTTCACATGCAGCACCAGGGGGTCTCAACACCCATGTCCACTGTTACACTATGAGCAGGAATTCTACCATTCCAACCCTAGACCACAGTTCAGGAAATCTAATCATCTGGCCGCCCTCCTCCTTCCGGCTAAAGAGCAAGGCACCCAAGGTAAGGACAACAAAGAGGTGGTCTCAAGAGGCAGAGGATTGGTGGACTGGGCCATTTTCAAGGACTCATCAGTGGATCTGAATGAATACGCCACGATTGTCACAGACTTTATAAAGGCACTTGTGGATAAGTATGTCCCACAAAATTATTCAAATTTCCCCAACCAAGCAATCCTTAATCTGCTGAAGACCAGATCAGAGGCATTCAGGTCTGGCAATCCACGAAAGTACAAGAGGTCCAGTTACTTTCTTCAGAAAGGCGTCGCACGTGCAAAGTAGCAATTCCGGACTAAACTTGAAGCACAGAAGGATGCTGGACTGTTGGGGCAGGGCTTGAATGCTATCACCTCCTACAAAATAAAACCAAGCAACATATGTGACAACAAGGGTTTACCCCCAGCTGAGCTCAGTACCTTTTATTCTTCCTTTTACCAACAGAATGGAGATACCTTCATGGTCTCACAAAGACCCTGTGATTTCATTCGCTGAGGCGGATGTGAGAGCATCCCCCAGGAGGGTGAGCTCATGAAAAGCATCTGCCCAATCGATGTACCGAGGACCTGTGCTAATCAACTGGCTGGAGTGTTTAACCTCTCAATTTGACAGTCTGAGGTACCCACCTGCTTCAAGCAGGCTTCAATTATACTGGTGCCCAAGAACACTGCCTCAATGACCATTGTCCAGTAGAACTTTAATCCACTGTGATGAAGTGCTTTGAGAGGTTGGCAATGAAACATATCAACTCCTGCCTGAGGAGTGATTTGGATCCACTCCAATTTGCTTGCTGTAACAAGAGGTCAACAGCAGATACCATTTCATTGGCTCTTCACTCAGCCCTGGAACATCTTCACAGTGAAGGTCTGTACATCAGGATGCTGCTCATTGACTACGGCTCTGCCTTCAACACTATCAACCCCTCAAAACTAAATCAATAAGCTGGAAAACCTAATTTTCAACATTCCTTGTGCATCTGGATCCTTGATTTCCTCGCTTACAGACCCCAAAACATCTCCTCCACTGTCACCGTCAGCATAGATGCATCACCAGGCTCTGTGCTTAGCTCCCTGTTCTACTCACATGGAGAGCTAGTAATGGAAGAACAAAGAAATAACAGTCTTCACCTGTCGTATGCCAGAAGTCCAAGAGTGTCAAGGGGCAGAAAGGAGTATAGTTGCTATTACTAAAGAGAAGGTAGTTGGGGAGCCACACATACAAAATGTTGGAGGAACGCAGCAGGCTAGGTGGCATCTATGGAAAAGAGTACAGTCGATGTTTCAGGCTGAGACCCTTCAGCGGGGGTGGGGGGGGAGGATGAGTAGCTAAAAGGTGGGAGGTGATAGCTGAAACTGAGAGGGGGAGGGGTGAAGTAAAGTGCTGGGAAGTTGATTGGTGAAAGAGATAGAGGGCTGGAGAAGGGGGAATGTTAAAAGGAGAGAGGACTGGAAGCCATGGAAGAAAGAAAAAGGGGGAGGAGTGCCAGGGGAGGTGATGGGCAGGCAAGGAGATAAGATGAGAGTGGGAAAGGGGGATGGGAAAGGTGAAGTGGGGGGAGCGTTATTACCGGAAGTTCAAGAAATCTATATTCACGCCATCAGGTTGGAGGCTACCCAGACAGAATATAAGCTCCAACCACAGTGTGGCCTCATCTCAGCAGCGGATATCAGAATGGGAATGGGAAGTGGAATTAAAATGGGTGACCACTGGGAAATCCTGCTTTTTCTGTCAAACAGAGTGTAGGTGGCAGAGAAGTGGTCTCCCAATCTACATCTGGTCTCATTGATTTCAGGAGGCCACACCGGGAGCACCAAACACACTAAGTGACCCCATCCTACTCACAGGTGAAGTGTCACCTCACCTGGAAGGACTGATTGGGGCCCTGAATGGTAGTGAGGGAGGAAGTGTAGGGGCAGATGTAGCACTTGTTTTGCTTGCAAGGATAAGTGCAAGGAGGGAGATCAGTGGAGAGGGATGAATGGACAAGGGAGCGATCCCTGTGGAAAGCAAAAAGTGGGGGGTGGGGTGAGGAAGATATGCTTAGTGGTGGGATCCCATTGGAAATGGCAGAAGTTCCAGAGAATTATGTGCTGGATGCAGAGCCTGATGGGGTGGTAGGTGAGAAAAAGAGGAACCTTATCCCTGGTAGGGTGGCGGGAGGATGGGTTGAAAGCAGATGTGTGCGAAATGGAAGAGATGCAGTTGAGGACAGCATTGATGGTGGAGGAAGGGAAGCCCCTTTGAAGAAAGAGGATATTTCCTTAATTTTGGAATGAAAAGCCTCATCCTGAGAACAGATGTGGTGGAGATGGAGAAATTAAGAGAAAGGGATGGTTGGGTCAGGGACCTGAAAGGTCTGAGGGTGGACAAGTCACTTGGACCAGATGGACTACACCAGAGGGTTCTGAAAGAAGGAGCTGAAGAGATTGTGGTGGCATACTTCCACAATCTCTAAGAATTAGTTGGTTCTGCAATGATTTTGGAGGACTGGAAAATTGCAAATGCCACTCTATTCTTTAAGAAGAGAGGGAGGCAAAAGGCAGTTAGCCTGACTTCAGTGGTTGGGTAGATGTTGGAGTCTGTTATTAACGATGGGTTTTGGGGTTCTCGGAAGAGGCACGTGATAAAATAGGTCAAAGTCAGCATGATTTCCTTGAGGGGAAACCTTATTTGACACATCTGTTGGAATTCTTTGAGGAAATAACAGACAAGTGAGACAAAGGGGGTGTTTACTTGGATTTTCAGAATGTCTTTCACAATGTGTCATGCATGAGGCTGCTAAACAAAACAAGAGCCCATGGTATTACAAGAAAGTTACTAGCATGGATAGAAGATTTGCTGATTGGCAAGGAGTAAAGAGTTGGAATAAAGGAGTCTTACTGTTTGGTGAACAGTATGAAGATTGGTAGTAAGGCAGGTAGTGTTGAGAAAGCAGGGAGTCTACAGAAGGAATAAGACAGATTAGGAGAAAGGACAAAGAAGTGGCAGATGGAATATAGTATAGGGAAGTGAATGGTCATGCACTTTAGTGGAAGGAGTAAAGGTGTGGTCTATTTGCTAAATGGGGAGAAAATTCTGGAATCAGAGGTGCAAAGGGACTTGGGATTCCTCATGCAGGATTGCCTAAAGGTTAAGTCAGTGGTAAGGAAGACAATGTTAGCATTGAATATAAAAGCAAGGATGTAATGCTGAGGTTTTATAAAGTAAGTAAATTTGATATCAAAGTACATGTTTGTCACTGTAAACTGCCTGAGATTCTTTTTCTTGTGGGCATTCACATTATATACAAAGAAACACCGAAGAATCAATGAAAAACTACATACAAGGCTGGCAACCAGTGAGCTAAAGTCAATAAAGTGTGCAAGTACAAAAAGAATAAAACAATCATAATAATATATAGGCGATAAATAGCAAAAACATGAGATGAAGTCCATGAAAGTGAATCCATAGGTGTGTGAACAGTTCAGTTTTGGAGTGAGTGAAGCTGTATGAAGTTATCCCCACTGTTTCAAGAGCTTGTGGTTGAGAGGTAATAACTATTCCTGAACCTGATAGTAATAAGGCATTGGCCAAACCATGCTTGGAGTATTGTGAGCAGCTTTGGGCTCCTTATCTAAGAAAGGATGTGCTGGCATTGGAGAGGGTCCAGAGGAGATTCACAAGAATGATCTTGAGAATTAAAGGGTTAATGTACGAGGCGCATTTAATTGTTAAGGGCCTGTACTCTCGGGTATAGAAGAATGAGGGAGGATCTCATTGAAGCCTATTGAATATTGTGAGGCCTAAATAGAGTGGACATTGGGAGGATGTTTCCTATAGTGGGGGAATCTTGGACCAGAGGGCACAGCCTCAGAATAGAAGGATATCCTTTTAGAAAGGTGATGAGGAATTTCTTTAGCCAGAGGATGGTGAATTCATTGCCACAGATGGCTGTGGGTCCAAATCATTGGGTATATTTAAAGTCAAGTTCATCCATATAGGTGTACACCATCAAATGAGACAATGTTTCTCTGAACTGGAGTATAAAGCACTGTAGTATACATAGCACATAATAACTTACGAAAGTAAGGATGAAATCTACAGATGAATTACACATAAATAAAGTGCATAAATTATGTATTGTCAAGTACAGAACTGGTACTGTGAATGTGATGTGACAGGGAGTTCAGAAGCCTAATGTCCTGACGGAAGAAACTGCTTTCCATATTGACCAATCTTGTTTTTATGCATTGGAGTCTCCTGCCCGATGGTAGAAAGTCAAAAGAGGATGCTGGTACACTTAACTCTGTCTATGGAGGAGCCATGTTCATCTGCGCCTTCCCCAAGTCCACAATGATTTCCTTAGTCTTCTCCACACTCTCCACGTTCAGTCTTGGGTTGTTCTTCTCACACCTTATCACAAAGCATAGGTTCTTGATTAGTAAGGCCATCAAAGGTTACAGGATGAAAACAGGAGAATGGGGTTGAGATGGATAATAATTCAGCCACAATGGAATGTGCAGAATGGCCTAATTGTGCTCCTATGTCTTATGGTTTATTGTCCTCTATTGCTGCTGTCCATTAGACCCTAAGACATACAGTAAGAGCAGAATCAAGTTGTTCTGCCGTAAACTCCCTTTGGTGCAGCTAATAAAGTACCAGAAAATTTTCACTGTCTGCCCTGACTAATCAGAAGAAAACAGGAAAAATAAGCAGTCATTGTGTGTCTGCATTATATAAATGTATCAAATATTCTCTCTTGCAGACAAGCACAGGAAAGGCATTCAGTGCTGTGGCAAAGTTCGACAATCAAATGGAAGTCACTTTTTACAAGCAAGGTGGTATTTTGAACTATGTCGCTAGAAAGATGTTATAACAACTGTTCCATCATTTGACTTTATCTGCACCATGTTTTGGATCCCGTCCATGGATAACGTTATTGCATCCATCTCTACTGGAGCGTTGGATTAACTGTTGACATCCTTCATGCCAGGTGTATTGTATATTTCAGAAACTGTCTACTTGCACCTTGCGACTGGCTGTGAATAGATTTCTTGCCTTCAAGTATATTTGTTTCTTCATCTTAAGTTTATAATCACTGTATTAATTTTTCATACCTGTTTTGTAACTTAATCTCCTGTACATGAAGCGTGTGCCACAAAATGGACCCTTTCAGTTCAGGCGCCAATCCACTGACATCATTGTTCATTTAATTCACTAATGCCTTCTTCCTGTAAAAGTTTTTTTTATATCATGGGGTTATTCTGGTTTTGTTTTTGCAAGCCCTTTATGTCTGTAAACTCCCAGTTTTTTTTTCCAACCGTGCTTTTCCCTGATTTGGCCTTGGCTCAGCCTTCTACTCTAAGTGGGTCTCCCAAATGGAAAAGAGAAAACTGACATGCCTATTGAGAATACCGTGAAGTGAAGCTTTTTGTGGGAAGGAAGCCACAATGCTTGGACCTTGGACCAGAAGCAGTGTGGCTGATGATTTGAGATTTTACAGGCAAGAACTACATCACAGTGAAGCGTTCAAATATTTGGTATTATATAATAAGCATCCAACACAAGTGTATTTTAGTGACAATACCGTACAAAATGCTACTGATGAATTGTACATTTTTAATAGATTGTAAGAATAAACTTATCAGAGCCATAAATTGCTGTTTGGTAATTTGTGAAAAGTCCAACACAAAGCTTTCTGAATATTATGATCAAGATTCCATGTGGTAACATGAGTATATTTGTTAACAGGGATAACCCATTAGCAAAAGAAGTCCAATATTGGAATGGTATCTGCCTCAATTTCATTTCCTACATTTCTTCAGACAGTTAGCTTATTCTTTCAGGAGAAATTTAATGGAAATTAAATGTTTACTTTGCAAGAAACTTCATTAATCCATTGGTACAGAACACACAGTCTTGCAGCCACGAACTGGCTTCATTGATGAGCACCCACACAGGCTTTTTACTTCTTTGCTGGGAGAAAATTTATAAAGCTATTTTGTCTTTGGGTTGGGCCTGCCCTCAGTGACGCTGTGATAGTTGGTGTGAAACCATGCCTCTCCCCAAGCCTTTACTTTTGAAATGAAATATCTGTGCAATTGCTGCAGGGTTACTGCCCAGATTTCCCAAGGCAACAATTGAAAAACTGTAAGTCTTTGAGGCCTCCAGCATTTGAGCCCAGGTGGAATGACAGTGTGGAGTATTCTGCAGGCCACAGATCATTGGGAGCCTTTGGATTGTGCATAGTAGGAGCGAGAATTGGAAAGAAAAGAGCTGGTTCAGTTGGGACATGCCGTGCGCCACAGATCACTAGGATACATTGGATTGTGTGTAGTGGAAGCGAGAATTGACAAGAAAGGAGCAGGTGCTATCAAGACATCTTGCATGCCACAGATCGTGCAGTAATTAGGTACTTGACAAGGGCCAATTAAAAAGAAGTTTCAGGAGCTGAGGCTTTGGCTAATATATAGAGGCCCCAGAGAGGAGAGGCAGAGGTTCTAGGTGGATTTTGTAGCTGGTTAACTTCCTTCTTATTGCACAGTTAGAGTTGTGGGAATGCCAGGCAGGATAGTGAAATGCACGTCTTGTGGGATGTGGGGAAGCAGGGAGACCCTCCAATGTCGCTGCCAATAACATCTGCCAGAAACGCTTCTAGCTGTAGCTTCTACAGACTGTGTTAAGTAATTAGCACTGGGTCTGGATGAACTCTGGGTGATTTTGGATGCTGAGGGGCCAGTTGACAGGTGATCCAGGGAAGTAGTTAGACCCAAGGCGCAGGACACATGCAACAGGGTGACTGTCAGGAGGACAAAGGGGATAATAGCCAGTTAGGGTACTCTTGTGGGTGTTCCCATCAACAACAGGTACTGTTGGGGAGATGACCTGGAAGAGGAAAACCACAGCAGTCAGGTCTCTGGCACTGAGTTTGGCTGTGTACT
Source organism: Hypanus sabinus (assembly GCF_030144855.1). NCBI lineage: Eukaryota > Metazoa > Chordata > Chondrichthyes > Myliobatiformes > Dasyatidae > Hypanus > Hypanus sabinus. The sequence continues at coordinate 15,449,242 of NC_082726.1, forward strand.
CAGAAGAGAAGGGGGAGAAGAGGTGAGTTCTGGGGTAGGGTATTCAATGGTTAGGGGAACAGAAAGGGGATTCCTGTCTAAGAACAAGATTCCCAGATGGCAAGTTGCCTCCTAGGTACCAAAGTCAGGGAACTCTCTGTTTTGGTGCATAGCAATGGGAAGATGAGAAATAGGAGGTCATGGTCCACATCAGTACCAATGACATGAATAGGATGGTTAATGGGGTCCTGCAAACTGAGTTCAGAGAGTTGAGTGCTGACAGGATTGTGATCTCATGATTGTTGACTCTGCTAGTGAGGCCAGAACCAGGAAGATAAATGTGGCTAAGGAGATGGTGCAGGAGGGAGGACTTCACACTTTTGGATCATTGGACTCTTTTTCAGGGAAGGTGGGATCTGCACAGAAGGGACAGTTTGCAAGATATCCGTGTGGGAACGTTTGTGTGTGCTGCACATGGGGGGGGGGAGGGGAAAGGGGTGCGGTTTAAACTTGAGTTGCAGGGGATAGAAACAAGAGCACCAGAGCAGATAGTGGAATGGTTATGGAAAAATATATTGTTAACCCTATATACAAAGACAAGAATGTAAAGATTGAGCGTGATGGGAGTAATGTTCTGAATTATGTCTTATTTCAATGCACAGAGCATTGTAGGAAAGGCAGATGAGCATGGAGCATAGACCAGGATGTTGAATTATGATACTGTAGATAATAGCAAAAGTTGGCTACAGAAGGGGCAGGTCTGGCATCTTAGTGGTCCAAGAATCTTTGATTTAAACATGATAGAGCTGGAGGGATTAAAGGTGGAAGGGTGGCACTACTAGTGGAAAAAGTCAAGGCAATGCTCATACAGGACGGACTGATGAGCTCGCCAATTGAGGCTATATGGGTGGAACTAAGGAGTAAGAAAAGAGTGATCACATTAATGGGATTATATTACAGACCACCCAATAGTCAGTGGGATTTAAAGGAGCAAATTTGTAGAGAGATCGCAGACAGTTGCAAGAAACAAAGTTGTTATAGTAATTGATTTCCACATACTGATGACTGCAACTCCTATATCATAAAAGGGCTAGATGGATGGAGTTTGTTAAATGTGTTCAGGAATGTTTCCTTAAGCAATATATAGAGGTCCCAAGTAGAGAGACTGTAATACTGGATCTCCTATTGAGGAATGAGACAGGGCAGAAGTGTGTGTAGGGGAGCACTGGATCTAGTTATCATAATTGTCTTTAGTTTCAAGATAATTATGGAGAAGGATAGGTCTGGTCCCCAGGCTGAAATCCTAAATTGGAGAATGGCCTTTTTATGATAGTATCAGAAATGAACTAAATGTGAATTAGGACAGGTTTTCTGGCAATGGTATGCCTGATAAGTTTGTAAGGGTCATTTTACCCTTGCTAAGAAATTGCATGGGTAAAAATACAGACCTCTGAACAGTAGTAAAGGTGTGAGCTACAAATTACAATGGGACTTGGAAAATACTTGTTAAAAGAGCAATGTTATGATGGTCATGGGGGATTTCAATATGCAGGGAGACTGGAAAAATGTGGATCCTGGATTCCAAGAGGAGGAATTTGTAGAATGTAGCTCAGGTTGAGCCCACTAGGGGATCAGCTATTCTGGAATTGATTAGATAGTTTAAGGTAAAGCAATCCTTGGGGCAGGGATCATAATATATCAGAATTCACCTTGCAATTTGAGAAGGAGAAGCTAAAGTCAGATGCGCCATTGTTAGAATGGAATAAAGGGAATTACAGAGGCATGAGAGAGGAGCTGGCCAAAACTGATTGGAAGGGGACACAAGCAGGAATGATGGTAGAACAGCAATGGTTGGAATTTGGAAGGCACAGGATAGATACATCTCAAAGAAATATTCTAAAGGAAGGATGGCACAAAAGTGGCTGACGGAATTCAACATAAAAGTGAGAGGGGGCATAAGATAGAGTAAAAAAATATTAGGGGACAAAGATATGGTAGATGGACTAAATAAATATTTTGCATCAGTCTTCACTGTGGAAGACACTAGCAGTATGCTGAAAGTTTGAGAGTGCAGGGGCAGAAGTAAGTGAAGTTGCCATTACTAGAATGGTCTACACCCCAGGGTCCTGAAGAGATCTGGAGGCATTTACAATGATCTTTCAAGAATTTATAGATTCTTTCATAGTTCCAGAGGAATGGATATTTTCAAATGTAAGTCCACTCTTCAAAAAAGGGAGGGAGGCAGAAGAAAGGTAATTAGAGGCCAATTAGTCTGACTTCAGTGGTTGGGAAGATAGTGATATCCATTGTTAACTATGTACTTGGAGGCACATGATAAAATAGGCCAAAGTCAGCATGGACAAGTCTGTTGGAATTGCCTGACAAGTCTATTGGAATTCTTTGAAGAAGTAACTAGCAGGATAGGCAAAAGGAGGATCAGTGGATGCTGTGCATTTAGATTTTCAGAAGGGCTTTGACAAAATACTACACATGAAGCTGCTTAACAAGAGCCCATGGTATTACTGCAAAGGTACTAGCATGGACAGAGCATTAGCTGATGGGCAGGAGCAAAGTGTGGGAATAACGGGAGCCTTTTCATGTTGGCTGCTGGTGACTAGTGGTGTTCTATAAAGGTATGTGTTGTGACCGTTTCTTTTTACGTTATATGTCAATGATTTGAGTGATGGTATTGGTGGCTTTGTAGTCAAGTTTGAGGATGATACGAAGATAGGTGGAGGGGCAGTGTTGAGGAAACATAAAGACTACAGAGGACTTGGACAAATTTAGGAGAATGGGCAAAGACAGCAGATAGAATACTGTGTCAGGAAGTGTGTGGTCATGCACTTTGGTAGAGGAAATAAAGGCATAGACTTTTCTAAATGGAGAAAAAGATACAAAAAACTGAGATGAACAGGGATTTGGGAATCCTTGTGCAGGATTCCTAAAGGTTAGTTTGCAGTTTGAATCACTGGTGAGGAAGGCAAATGTAGATACCAGTAGTTAGAAGCAGAAGGGCACTCCACATTGGAAGAAGGAGAGATTAAGAATGTTTGTAAACATACCTGCCAGTTGTGCCATGCACATCCTGAGTACTCGCCCTGGGAAGCCGTCCAGTCCTGCAGATTTGTGACTGTCCACTCGGAAACACCTGGTAACTCAGCCTCAGAGATGACCAGCTTGCAAGTTGTAGTGGTGGCTTTCCTCAACATGTCAGAATTAGCGACGTCAATCCGAGCGTAAAAGTGATTGAGCTCATCTGGGAGAAAAGCCGTGAATTTTGCGGCACCGCTACGTTTTGTGAAAATATATTGTTGTTTCAAGGGCAACTAAAGAGTAGCTAGACATGGACGTCATACTGCTGTGTTTGCTCCAAATTAACCCACAGAAGAAATGAGGTAAATAAACAACTTATGAATAGGAAGTGATGTTTGTACAAAACAAACTGCACCTCTAGAGGCAGAACACTCAGCATTATATTTGCGCTTTTATTTATTTATTTGTTTGTTTATTGATTGATTGTTTGTTGGATTAACGTTGGAATAGGCCATCCTGGCCCTTCGAAGCACTGCCCAGCAATCTTCTGATTTCATCCTGGCCTAATCATGGGACAATTTACATGACCAACTAACCTACCAACCAGCATATCTTTGGAATGTGGAAGAAAACCAGAGCGCTCAGAGGAAGCCCATGCAGTCACAGGGAGAATATACAAACTCCTTACTGGCAGCAGCGGGAATTGAACCCAGGTTGCTGGTACTGGTACATTGTGCTCATGTATATTCTCATCCTCTCAAAATGAATGCTGAGTTTGTATTAGCTCTCCTTACCAATCTGCAAGTTAAACTTTAGGGAACCCTACACTAGGACTGTCAACGCCCTTTGCATCTCCGTCTTCTGAATTTGCACCCTGTTTAGAAAATAGTCTATACCTTTATTCCTTCCACCAGAGTACATGAGCATACACTTTCCTACACTGTATTCCATCTGCAACTTCTTTGCCCATTTTCCTAATTTCTCTAATCTCTTCTGCAGATTTCCTGCTTGTACAACACTACCTGACCCTCCACCTAACTTTGTATCATCTGCAGACTTGGCCACAAAGCTGTCAGTTCCATCATTCCATCATTCAGACCATTGACATACAGTTTAACATGAAAGGAAGGAGTCCCAACACCCAATACCTGCAGAACATCATTGGCAGCCAACCAGCCAAGGCAGCTTTCATTCCCATTTTGTCTTGTTATTCAGCCAATCTTCTGACCATGCTTCCTGTAATACCATGGACTTTTGTTTAGCAGCCATATGTGCAGTACCTTGTTGAAAGGCTTTTGAAAATTCAAGTAAACAATATCCACTGAGTCCCCTTTGATAATCCTGCCTGTTATTTGCTCAAAATATTTTCAACAGTTCAGTCAGGCAAGATTTGCCCTTAAGAAAACCATGCTGACTTCAGCCTATTTTAAAATTTGCCTGTAAGTACCCTGATTCATCATCCTTAGTAATAGGCTTTAATATTTAGCCAACCACTTGAGTCAGGCTAACTAGCCTATGATTTCCTGTCTTTTGCCTCCCTCCCTTCTGGAAGAGTGGAGTAATACAACCCTGTCCTCATTTGGGGATCAGTGATGGATAGGGGCAATAGCTTTTAATTCCTTGTTATTACATATCAGAGGATCTTTCCTGACAAGCACATAAATACCATCACAAGAAGGTACAAGAGTGCCTCTACTTTCTTAGAAGTTTTCATAGATTTGGCTTGTCTCTAAAAACTTCGACAAACTTATATGGTGGAGAGTATCATAACAGGTTGCATCAAGACAAGTATAGAAACATCGATGCCCCAGAACGGAAATGCTACAGAAAGTGGTGGACACAGCTGTGTCAATCAGAAGCAACACCATTGAGTACATTCATATGGAGCACTGTTACAAGAAGGCTGGCATCCATTATCAAAAACTCGCATCATCCATACCATGCTCTATTCCTGCTACTACCATGGGGCACAGTGTACAGGAGCCTTAGGTCCCACACTACCAGGTCAGGAACGGTTATTACCCTACAAGCACCAGATTCCTAAACTGCTGTGGAGAACTTCACTCACCTCAACTCTGAACTGATTCTATGAACTACAACCTCACCTTCAAGGACTCTTACAAACCATGTTCTCTCTATTTTTTTTATCTGCACAGGTTTGCACCTTTGTTGTTTATCGGTCTTTGTTTATGTATGTCCATTGTACTTAGTTTTCTTGCAGATGCTCGCATGAAAATGAAACTCAAGGTAGTATTTGGCAACATATATGTACTTTGATAATGAATTTGCTTTGAACTTTGAACAAGAACTGGCCAGCGATAGATGGATTTATGTGAAGGGGGTGATAGGCATATGGGGGAGGGGAGCGAGTGGGAATGGCTTAAAGAGCATGTATGAGGCAATGGGTGGATTGACAGAGGACTGAAGATGGTGGAATCTGTAGAAGAGGAAGGTGGAGCATGGAATTCAGGTCTCCTCCCTTACACAGGGCACCCTGACCAGGCGGGTTTGGATGAGCTTTATATTGTATTTGGGCTTCTGAAACAATGTACAAGGACATTCAGGAAAAACAAGAGCCTAGCAAACTCTGCTTTAAGTATACCCAATGACTTGTTCTCCACATCCATCTGTGGCAATAAATTCTACAGATTCACCACCCTCTGGTTAAAGAAATCCCTCTACCTCTGATCTAAAGGTATGTCCATCTATTCTGAGGCTGTGCCCGCTAGTCCTAGATTATCCCACTATTGGAAACATTTTTCCAATCTCCATTCTATCTAGGCCTTTCAATATCTGGTAGATTTAAGCCCAAGAAAGTGGAGCTCCCTGTCCTGCCCTCTCACCATAATCTCTCTGTGCCAGCTGCATCTGAACTGGAATAGGTCTAACTTTGCTGTGAGGGTATCGGACCTTGTCCAGGTGAGACGTAGTCCATCTAAGGTGGGCAGGTTTCCACAAACAATCTGGGATGGGCAATCGCGTGATGCCCGTATCCCAAAGATAAGCCAGCGAAAGAAGAACTGGTCAGGGTCTGAGGCAACATGGTAATGGACATTTGGCCCATTACACTGCTAATCAATATAGATTTACACAGTCTAATCACACCAGTGGTGGGGCAGAGATACATTTCTATCAAAGAAGGTGCACACCACTCCAACCCTCTGCTAACCTGCAGGTCACCCTTGGGCAAGGTGTAGCAGCTGCTTAGCCCCTAATCACGGTCATGTGAAGCCGTGGAAGCAGGTGAAGGATGGTCAGTTGGTGCACATCACAAGTCCTGGTTATGTGACCACTGACGCCAGGCAGACAATCTCTGAAGAGTATTGATAATGGCTGGGGTCACCCATCTTGTCAAGACACTGCCCAGAAGAAGGCAATGGCAAACCACTTCCGTAGAGGAATTTGCCAAGAACAATCATGGTCATGGATAGAGAAAAGAATAAGAACAACAGCGTGAAGACCATGATTCAGATTCAGATTCAGTTTATTGTCATTTAGAAACCACAAATGCAATGCAGTTAAAAAATGAAACAACGTTTCCCCAGAATGATATCACAAAAGCACATGACAAAACAGACTACACCAGAAAATCCACATAACGTTTGGCAATCCCCAATCCAGAGTCCGGAGAGGCTGCTGCGTATTAATATCGCACTACCATCTTAGCACGTTCCCCAGAAAGGAGCTCCAAATCCACCAGACAAAACAAGACCAAAAACTAAAGCTACAAGACCTGCAAAAAACCACATAGTTACAACAGTGCAAACAATACCATAATTGATAAAAAAAAACAGACCATGGGCACAGTAAAAATAGTCCAAAGATGTTAAAGGACTATAAGTTCAAAAGAAATCACCACACAGTTTCCACAAGTCCCCAGGGTCCCGACAGACTCGCCATCCCACGCCGGCGGCAGAAGGGAGTACCCCCGCTATGGACTTGCATGGCACTGCCCAACTCAGCCTCGCAGACACAGCACACAATGAAAGTGACCTGACCGCAGCGGACTCCGAGTCCATCCTCTCCGAGCTCCATCCTCTCCCGAGCGTATTAAGACAGCCCCACCAACAGCCATCAGCAACGCGACCCGAAGGACTAGGGGGCCTGTTCTTCCCAGCAGAGTCCTGGAACTCGCAACAGCAGCAATGAAGAAGGTCTTCCTGGAGATTTCCCGATGTTCCTCCGTGCTCCCACGTCCATTTTCAATCGACTATGATTGTGCATGGCACCCCACTTCACAACTAACAGATAATCAGCTCTGGAGTGGCTGCTGCAAGCTGCGTCGCGCTGCCATCTTGGATATAAGCGCCGCCATCTTGGATATAATGATGGCCCATATCAAACGACATGGCACACAATGGTGATGATCAGTTACACCGAACTGGACTCAGTCCATGAAACTGTAGATTACATCTCTGATAGGACATGCCCAAGTCCTGTTTAATTGTGCAGAGGGCTCCAGCATCTTTCAGGCTTGCAGTCAATGAGCTCCTGTCCCCATTAACTCTCTGGTTGAAACCATCTTGCTCTATGAATTACTCCTGAACTATGTGGCCTGGATTTTGACAAAGGTTCAAAAAGGTTCTAAGGATCTCTTTCAATATTTTTATTAATATTACATTAATTGCATGAATACAAATACAAAATTCACCAGGATGCAAGTAATACAAATTACATTACATTTAAATCAGTGATATGATCACAGTATCCTGTATTCAAAATCAATCATGTAGAAAATAAGATTGAATTATGAAATAAAATAAAATAAAATAATTGTATTTTATTAAAAAAAAATCTACCCCCACTACCAAAATGATCTGGTTGGTGAAGAAAAGAGAAAAAAAATACCTTACCATATAATATTCTATTAATAATAGCTCAGATCCATACTTTAATAACAGTTCAAAGATTATGAAAATAACTCAGAAAGGGTCCCCATAACATTAGAAAATCACATTTAGAATTAGAAATCGAGCAATGAATCTTCTCTAGATCAAGGCACAACATAACCTCAGATGGCCACTGAACATGAGTGGGCGGGGCAGCCTCCTTCCACTTGAGCAAGATTGCCCTCCTGGCCAGAAGAGACATAAAAGCCAATACCCGCAATTTAGGTGGGGTTCTAAGGTTCAAAGGTCCATTTATTATGGCAGCATGTATCCGTATACAGCTGTGAGATTCATCTTCTCCAGATAGCCATGAAGCAAAGAAAGAACATGAAAGTTGTTCAGAGAGAAACTTCAAATCCCACCCCACCCCTACCACACAAAAAAGAACAGCATCCCTATCATTAACTGTGCCCCCCTCCTCACTAATGCAAGTAGACCCCTTCCTATTTAGAGTCACAGAGTGGAACAGCACAGTAAAAAGCCATTCAGCCCACCAGGTCAATGCCAACCCTTTTGCTCCTCTACACTAGTCTTACTTAACCACGTTTGGACTTTACCCTTCTCTGTCTTGCCTACTGATGTGTGTATCTAAGTCCTCTGACTCCACTACCTCCTCTGGCAGTGAGTTCCAAATATCGCCAACTCTCTGTATGAAAATCTTTCCCCTCAGATCCCCTTTAAAATTCCTTCCCCTCACCTTAAATCTCTGCCCCATTGTTTTTGATACACCAACTATGGGAAAAGATTTTCCCTTAGCTACTTGTCTCTGTTCTTTTCCCATATCTACTCTTAGAACGTTATAAGCCTCTATCAGGTCACCCCTCAGCCTCCTTCACTCCAGCAAAAGCAAGCACAGTCCATCCAATCAACCCCAGACCTGAAGTCCTTCAATCCAGGTCACATCCTGATTACTCTCTGCACTCAAAAATGTGGTCTAAAGAGTGCTTTTTAAACTTTGTAATGTCCAAACTCTTATTTCCTACAAAGACAAACATGCCTACCTTACACCTTCTTCACCACCCCATCCAGCTGTGTTACTACTTTCAGGGAACTGTGGACTAGGACATCTAGGTCTCTCTGTTCATGGACATTCCTTCGTGTTGTACGACCTATTGTAAATCCCTTTCGTCTTCACAAATGCATCACCTTGTACTCTGAAATCAGACTCAGTTTTACTATCTCTGACATAGGTAAGTCCAACACTTCGATCTTTTGTGGTAGGAGTATAGAACCAAGACATAAAAATCACTAGATAGATAGACAGATAGACAGACTGATAGACTGATAGACAGATGGACGCCCAAAAGAGAGCTTGGGGGGAAGAATGGTGCCAAATGGTGACTCCTTTGCTTGCATCTTCGGAAACAGCTCTATTTCCATCTTTAATCTCTCTATTTTTCCCTTTCAAGACCCTGACCTGGAGTTACACTCTGCAGGAATGGGACCCACTCTTGGGGTTTCATGACTGGCCATTATTCGATGTTCCGGGACATCGGGTACGATGTAGGGTACGACCTAAGAGATCAGTTCCAGGATCCTGTGGCTCTGGAGACTGGCAGACGGAAAATCTCTGGCTTTGTGCCCAGAGACTCGAGTCCTCTGGGCACAGAGCTCAGAAAAAGCCACGCAACAGACATTGAACAAATTGTAAATCAGTGAGTTGTTTGTTATGCCTCCCCTCTCACTGTGAAACAGAGACACCTCTTCCTCCCTTATTAGGGAAAGTGAGAGCCTGTGGTATGTCGAATACTGGGTGAACAAGTAGTCTTTGTGGTACTGCAAGCCTGTGTCTTTGCTGTTGTTTTGCTGCACGCTTTTTTTGCTGGTGGGGGAGTGGGGTATCATTACTTGGCTGCTACTTACATGTGGGAGGGGAGCTGAGAAGGCCTTGGGGTTCTAACATTTAACTGTCATTCATTCTTTGGGGGCACTCCTCTGTTTTTCGTGGATGGTTGTGAAGAAAAAGCATTTCAGGATGTATATTGTGTACATTTCTCTGACATTAAGTGTAGCTTTGAAACCTTTGAAATGGAGAGGTACTGTTCACGGGTTCACGGAGCAAGCATAGGAGAAGAAGCTGTTCCTAAAACTCTGAGTGTTTGTCTTCAGGCTCCTGTTTAGTTTCAGGGTGAAAGGTGAAATATTTAAGGGTAACCTAAGAAGGAACTTCTTCTCTCAGAGTGTGGAATGAGCTGCCACAAGAAGTGGTGAATGTCAATTCAGTTGTAAAATTGAAGAGAAGTTTGAATTGTTCGTTGATTCATTGCCCATTCAGAGGTCTGATGATAGATGGGAAGATGCTGTTCCTGAAACGTTGAGTGTGTTGTTTCTTCAGGCCCCTTGATGGTAGCAATGAGAAGAGGCCACGTCCTAGGCAATAGGTGTCCATAATGATGGATCCCACTTTTTGAGGCATCACCTTTTGAAGCTGTCCTTGATTCTGAGGAAGGGGCACTCATCATGATGGAGCTGGCGAAGTTTATAACTTACCACAGCTTTTTCTGATCCTGTGCTGTGGACCTTACATGCCAGACAGTCATGCCACCAGTTAGAATGCTGTCCATGGTACATCTGTAGAAATTTATGAGCGTCTTTTGGTGATCAAGCTCCTAATGAACTATAGCTGCTGTTTTGCCTTCTTTGTAATTGCATCATTATATTGAGCCCAGGATAGAGCCTCAGAGATGTTGACACCCAAGAAATTGCTCACCATTTCCACTTTTGATCCATTGATAAGGGCTGGTGTGTGTTCCCTTGTCTTCCTCTTCTGGTCCACTATCAACTCTTTGGTCTTACTGATGTTGAGTGCAAGCCTGTCGCCACAACGCCGCTCAACCAGTTGATCTATCTCGCTCTGGTACACCTCCTCATCACCATCTGAAATTCTGTTAACAATAGTTCTATCATCGGCAAATTTACAGATGGTGTTTGAACTGTGCCTAGCCACACAGTCATGGGTGTAGAAAGAGTAGAGCAATGGGCTAAGCACGCATCCTCATGGCACACCAATGTTGATTGTCAACGAAGAGGGGATGCCGCTTCCAATCCACACAGTCTGTGGTCTCCCAGTGAGGATGTCAAAAATCCAGTTGCAGAGGGAGGTACGGAGGGCCAAGTTTTGGAGCTTGTTGAATGGAACTGATGGTGTGATTATGTGGAATGCTGTGCTGTATTTAATCAACAACAGCCTCACATAAGTGTTACTATTGTCCAGGTGATCCAAGGCCAAGTGGAGAGCCAGTGAGATTGCATCCACTGTAGACTGATTGCGACAATAGGCAAATTGCCCTGGTCCTTGCCTAGGCGGAAGTTAAATTTGCCCATGACCACCCTCTCAAAGCACTTCATCACAGTAAATGAGAGTGCCACTGGGTGATAATCATTGAGGCAGCTCCTCCACCCCTCTTGGGCACTGGTGTGATTGTTTCCCTTTTGAAGCAGGTGGGAACCTCCGACTGTAGCAGTGAGGGATTGAGAATGTCCTTGAGTACTCCTGCCAGTTGGTTCACACAGCTTTTCAGAACCCAACCAGGTACACCATCAGGCCCTGATGCCTTGCAAGGGTTCACTCAAGATATTCTCTTGAAAGACGTTCTGAGGTTAGCTTTTGAAACTGAGATCTCAGGGTCTCTGGATGCTGCAGGAATTCGCACAGGTGATTTATTTTCCCTTTCAAAGATTACAAAAAGTTCGTTGAGCTCACCTGAGAGTGAAGTATCACAGCCACTTATGATGTTAGGTTTTGCTTTGTAGGAAGCAATGGTCTACAAACCCTGCCAGAGTTGATGGATATCCAATTCCATCAACTGTAAATGTTTTTCACTATTAATATAGCCTTCAGTAGGTTGTACCGGGACTTCTTGTATAGTTCTGCATCACTCGTCTTGAATGCCACAGAACTATCCCTCAACAGACTACAAATCTGATCAGAACAGATCTACAAATGAGAAGGTGATTGACAAGAGCTCCAGGGAGGTAATTACCCCTGGGATGCAGGAGATAGGTAACTGGGTGACTGTTAGGAGAAGGAGGGGAAATGCCAGTGCAGAGTACACCTCAGGCCGTTTCCCTCAACAATAATTATATAACTTTAGATACTATTGAGGGGGGTGGCCTACCTGGGAAACTACAGTGACCCAGTCTCTGGCACTGAGTCCAGTGCTGTGCTCAGAAGAGCAAAGAAGTGAAGAGGACTGTAGTGTTGATAGAAGATTCCTTAGTCAGAGAAACAGAGATGAGTTTCTGTGGGTGCGATATAGACACCCGATGGTATTTTGCCTCGCTGGTGCCAGGATCAGGAATGTTGTGGATCATGTCCATGGCATTCTCAAAGGTGAGGGTGAGTAACCAGAAATCTTGGGATATATTGGCTTAGGAAGACAAGGTGAGGAAATCCTGAAGAGAGATTTTAGAGAGCTCGGTAGGATGCTGAGAAACAGGACCTCTGGGGTAGTAACCTCTGGATTGTTGCCTATGCCATGTGCCAGTGAGGGTAAGACTGGAATGATTTGTCAGGTGATTGTGTGGCTGAGGAACTGGTGCAGGGGGCAGGGGTTCAGATTTATGGATCATTGGGATCTCTTCTGGGAAAGGAGTGACCTATACAAAACAGCCAGGCTACACCTGAACCCGAAGGAGTCCAAAATCCTTGTGGGCAAGTTGGCTAGAGTTGTTTGGATGGGGTAAGGGAACCGGAGTGATAGTGATGAAGATGAGGTAGTTGATTTACAAGCAGAGGCAATGTGTACCAAGACTCCTAGCAAGGAAAGGCAAGGAGTAGTAAGGATGTGGTCTACAAATTCCAATGGGAGATAGAAAATGCATGCCAAAAGGGCAATGTTACAACAGTCATGGGAGATTTCAATATGCAGGTAGATTGGAGAAATCAGGTTGGTCCTGGATTCCAGGAGTGGGAATTTCTAAAATGCCCATGAGACAGCTTTTTAGAGCAGCTTGTGGGTGAGCCCACAAGGGAATCAGCTATTCTGGTTTAGGTGATGTGCAATGATCCGGAATTGATTAGAGAGCTTAAGGTAAAAGAACCCTTAGGGGCAAGTGATAGTTATAGGATCAAGTTCACCATGAATTTTGAGAAGGAGACGTATCAGTATTACTAAAGGGAATTACAGAGGCATGAGGGAGGAGCTAGCCAAAATTGATTGGAAAAGAGCACAGGCAAGTATGAAGGTGAGCAGCAAAGATTAGAATTTCTGGAAGCAATTCAAAAGGCACAGGGTAAAAACATCCCAAAAAGGAAGAAATATTCTAAAGTCAAGATGGCACAACCAGAGAAATCAATGCCAACATAAAAGCCAATGAGAGGGCATTTAATAGAGCAAAAATTAGTGGGAAGTTAGAGGATTGGGAAGTTTTCAAAAACCAACAGAAGGCAACTAAAAAAGTAATTAAGAAGGAAAAGATGGAATATGAAAGTAAGCTAGCCAATAATATTAAAGAGGATATCAAAAGTTTCTTCAGATGCATAAAGTGTAAAAGAGAGGCGAGTGTGGATATTGGATTGCTTGAAAACAATGTTGGAGAGAATGTAATGGAGGACAAGGAAATGGCAGATAGATTGAATAAGTATTTTCCATCGGTCTTCACTGTGGAAGACAGTAGCAGTATGGTGGAAGCCTCAGATGCCAGGGGCCATGAAGTGTGTGAAGTTACCATTACTAGGGAGAAGGTTCCTGGGAAACTGAAAGGTCTGAAGCTAGCTAAGTCACCTGGGCCAGTGTTCTGAAAAGGATGGCTGAAGAGATTGTGGAGGCAGTAGTAATGATCTTTCAAGAAATCTCCAGATTCTGGAATGTTTCTTGAAGATTGGAAAATTGTAGATGTTACTCCACTTGTCAAGAAGGAAGAGAGGCAGAAGAAAGGAAACTATAGGCCAGGTAGTCTGCCCTCAGTGGATGGGAAGATGTTGGAGTCAATTATTAAGGATGAAGACTCGGGGTACTTTGAGTCACTTGATAGAATAGGCAGTAGTCAGCATGGTTTCCTCAAGGGAAAATCTTGCCTGACAAATATGTTGGAATTCTTTGAAGAAATAACAACTAGGATAGATAAAGGAGAATCAGTGGATGTTGCATACTTGGATTTTCAGAAGGCCTTGATAAGGTGCCACACACGAGGCTGCTTGATAAGCTACAAGCCCATGGTATTACAGGAAAGATTCTAGCATGGATAAAGGAGCTGCTAAATGGCAGAAGGCAAAGAAGGGAGCCTTTTCTGATTAGCTGCCGGTGACTAGTGATGTTTCACAGAGGTCTATGTTGGGACCAATTTTTTAAAAATTATATGTCAATGATTTGGATGATGGAATTGATGGCTTTGTTGCAAAGTTTGCAGACGATATGAAGATAGGTGGAGGGCAGGTAGTTTTGAGGAAAGACAGAGGCTAGAGAAGGACTTAGACAGATTATGGGAATGGCAAAGAACTGACAGATGGAATACAGTGTATGGACATGCTGGGAGAAGAAATGAAAGTGCTGGCTATTTTCTAAATGGGAGAAAAAATACATAAAAAACTGAGGTGCAAAGGGACTTGTGCATAATTCTCTAAGGATTAATTTGCAGGTTGAGTCTGTGGAGAAGAAGGCAAATCTGACATTAACCTATATTTTGAGTGATCTAGAATATAAAAGCAATGATGTAATGTTGAGGATTTATGAAGCACTGGAGTATTGGGAGCAGTTGTGGGGCTCTTATCGTAGAAAGGATGTGCTGAAACTAGAGAGGGTTCCAAGGAGCTTCACAAAAGTAGTTCCAGGATTGAATGGCTTATTATATGAAAAGTGTATGATGGCTCTGGGCCTGGTATTCACTAGAATTCAGAAGAATGAGGGTTGGCCTCATTGAAACCAATCGAATAGTGAAAGGCCTTGAGAGAGTTGATGTGGAGAGGGTGTTTTCCTATGGTGGAAGAGTCTAAGGCTAGAGGATACAGCAGAATAGAGGGGCATCTTTTTAGAACTGAGATGAGGAGGAATATTTTTAGGCAGAGAGTGATGAATATGTGGAATTCTTTGCCACAGGCAGCTGTCGAGGCTAGGTCTTTATGTCTATTTAAAGCAGAGCTTGATAGATTCTTGATTGGTCAGGACATGAGGGGATACAGGGAGAAGGCAGTACAATGGGGCAGAGAGGAAAACTCAACAGCCAATGTGAAATGTTGGAACAGATGCAATGGGCCAAATGGTCTAATTCTACACCTATATCTAATGGTCTTTTGGCCCAAGATCTTCCAGATCAGATAAGCAGGACAGAGGCAGAACCACCACATCTGTGCACCACAATGAGTTAATTATAAAGCATACTTCACCTCCACTACCCAAAAAAAAACCTGGCTATCCTGTTTTTGCAGAGAATGGTGAAGTGCTGTATCCAAAATGGTGGGTGTGAGCCATGTTTCTGTGAAGCAAAGAACACAGCAGTCCTTGATGTTGCTCTGGTACAGCAATTGTGCTCTGTGGTCTTCAACTTTATTTTCCAGAATCTGTACATTCACCAACAGGATAATTGGGAGTGGATGTCCGATGTTGCCGCATTTCAATGGAACCAGTAGACTAGCACAGTATCTACATTTCTGCTCTCTTAAAGGGGAACTTCACTCACAGCCTGTGTCTGCTGTCCGAGGTTCATTGATTTTGTGTATTGATAGGTTCTTTAAGCATCTTAAAATAATGTTGATTACTGATGTACCCATGACTGTGGCATTGGATTTCAGCTGTAGTAGAGCTAAACAAGGATATATTCCCATTGGAGCACCATGCAAACAGTAGCACTTAATGGTGCCAAGTTTCACCACTTTGATGTTGATGCCCTGGAACTTGAAACTGCTCACCGTTTCCACCGCTGATCACTCAATGAGGAATGGTGTGTGTTTTCCCAACTTCTCCTTCCTGAAGTTCACTATCAAGCCCTTGGGCTTGATGATGTTGAGTACAAGGTTATTGTTGCAACACCCATTTAAATAGTTCTATCAACTACCTAACTATTGATCCTTCCTAACCAACCTTCCATGCGGAACCTTGTCAAAGGCATTACTGAAGTCCATATAGACAACATCCACTGCTTTCCCCCCAACTTTCCTAGTAACCTCTTCAAAAAACTCAATAAGATTTGTCAAAGATTACCTTCCACGCACAAATCCATGTTGACTGTTCCTAATCAGAGCCTGTCTATCCAGATAATTATATATACCAATAATCCAATGGGCGTTTCACGTTCCTTAAAGGCTGCCCCTCCCTAACGGACGACTGTTGGCATGGTCGTCTCCCACGGGCCTGCTGGGGCTGAGAACGGCTCCAAAACGGGACCTGTGGCTGTCCGTGGCAAAGTTAGCAGACGGGCAGCTAATACGAGTGCCAGATGATTTTACTCCTGACGCCACAACCTCTCATCAGCGTCCCCGGCTCCTCCTTTTCACCTATCCCTACCTTCCATCATGACGCACAGCCCTCTTCCGTTCCTGGTGACCTACATTCCGCCTCGTTTGCTTTCGTCGGCCAGGACGCTCACCTGTGCATTCTGTTTAATCGCATCAACTTAATCCTGACGGGCACCCGTTTCCCTCACTGTGATCATTTAATTCGGAATCTCGATTAGCGCTGGTCGCGGAGTCATTGTGCGTTCAGAATGATTCTCTCGCACTTGGTTGTGTCACCACCGCTCTGTTGGAATTCCTATTGTAGAACCTCGTTTCCGACTACCTGGGAGTCTGCCGGGTTCAATTATTGCCAGCGCTCACCGTGACAGAGGCTGCTGTTCCTCCGCAACAGATAGTCAAATGAAATCAGTTGAAATGTAGAGTCCTTGTGACTTCATTTTGGATTGAAACCAAATTACCGGACCTCCTCCAGAGTGACTAATGCTGTTTTTTGAAAATACTCCAGTGCAAAACAGCACACGGGAGTTGCGACTACAAAGTAAGGTTTATCTTTATGACTTTATCTCGTTTTGATCAGCAAAGCGAAAACAAAATGACTTTTATATTTCCATCTTTTTATTATCATTATTAATAACAACAAAATAAATTTGGTACATAGATAATGGGATTACAAACGTACATATTTCAACTAACTATAAAAGAATACAAAAACAATGATTACAGTATAAATGAGTGTACAATATCCTGTGTATGTGACTCAAAACGGGTTTTTTGGTTTGTTAAGAGTAGGAATGCTTCTTTGTTTGATAAGTGTTTCTCTCGCAGTTGTTTTGCTGTATACTTGTTGATATGGTCATTGTATTCATTTGTTAACCAATGGGGAATGTTATTTTGTCTTGTGAGGCTGGGAACTTGGGGGAGGGGTTTTTCGCGGGCTTTTGGGGGCAGAGCGGGAGGAAGACGTCGAGGAAGGTGGACGTGTGCTGCACTGCTCGGAAGACCACCGGGGTGGTCCCAGGTGCGGCAGCCAGATGGGTCGATTGGTTCGTTGATTGAGCTCCAACGAGTGCACTAAACAGACTGAACTTTGATAAGTTGGCGCCTTTTGTTTTTTTCCTTGTATATATATTGTATTGCCTAATACTCTTTCAATTTTAGTAAACTCTTTAAAGTGTATTTCATAACGGTATTTGTTGTGGGTTTGATACTGTTGGCGGGCGCGAGGCATAAACTCGATTCTCACAGCACCTGCGTGTACGGGAGGTGGGTTGGTGAGTTGCTGGAACTCCGTTTCCCCTAGACATATACCAGCCTTTTGGGTAAGTGTTACATGAGTATTCCCACATCATAAATGATACAATATACAAATAAACAAGGCAAACCTAGGTGTATCATAATATAGAATAAAAAAAGAAAAAAGAAAAAGGAAACAAAAAAAATTATTATGCAAAAAAACTAATCTAAAATCTAATAACTAATAGAGGAAAAAAAACAAAAAAAGAAAAAAGAGAAAAAAAGGGCTGTTTATAATATCTCACAAAAATACAAAATCATCAGTGTCATCAACTCCGATCCTCTCGACATATATGAAAACAAAACTGGAAAATCAAATAGACTCCTGGCCTCCCGGACGACCACATCTGCACCAGGTGTGTCGAGCTGCAGCTCCTTAGGGACCATGTTAGGGAACTGGAGCTGCATCTCGATGACCTTCGTCTGGGCGGCGAGTGAGGAGGTGATTGAGAGGAGCTATAGGCAGGAAGTCATCACAGGACCACAGGAGAAAGGGAAGTGGGTAACAGACAGGAGAGGGAAGAGCGAGAAGCAGGTGCTAAAGAGTACCCCAGTGGCTCTCCCCCTTAACAATAAGTATTCCTGCTTGAGTACTGCTGGGGGGGAGCAGTCTACCTGGGGGAAGCAACAGTGGTCACGCCTCTGGCACAGAGTCTGGCCCTGTGGCTCAGAAGGGTAGGGAAAGGAAGAGGATGGCAGCAGTGATAGGGGACTCTATAGCTAGGAGGTCAAATAGGTGATTCTGTAGATGCAGGAAAGAAACGCGGATGGTAATTTGCCTCCCAGGTGCCAGTGTCAGGGTTGTTCTGATTGCATTTATGATATCTTGACGTGGGAGGGAGAACAGCCAGAGGTCATGGTACATATTGGTACCAATGACATAGGTAGGAAAAGGGAGGAGGTCCTGAAAACAGACTACAGGGAGTTGGGAAATAGGTTGAGAAGCAGGACCTCATAGGTAGTAATCTCGGGATTACTGCCTGTGCCATGTCACAGTGAGTACAGAAATAGAAAGAGGTGGAGGATAAATGCATGGCTGAGGGATTCAAGCAGGGGGCAGGGATTCAGATTTCTGGATCATTGGGACCTCTTCTGGGGCAGGTGTGACCTGTACAAAATGAATGCGTTGCACTTCAATCCCAGGGGGACCAATATCCTGGAAGGGAGATTTGCTAAGGCTATTGGGGAGAGTTTAAACTAGAAATGCCGGGGTTGTTAACCAAACTGAAGTGACGGAGGAAAGGGAGTTAGCTCACAAATAGAGAAAGCTTGGAGACTGTGCAAAAGGGAGGATAGGCAGGTGATAGAGAAGGGATGCACTCAGACCGATGGTTTGAGATGTGTCTATTTTAATGCAAGGAGTATCATGAATAAAGTGGATGAGCTTAGAGTGTGGATCAGAACTTGGAGCTATGACGTTGTGGCCATTACAGAGACTTGGATGGTGCAGGGGCAGAAATGGCTGCTTCAAGTGCCGGGTTTTAGATGTTTCAGAAAGGATAGTGAGGGAGGCAAAAGAGGTGGGGGTGTGGCACTGTTGATCAGAGATAGTGTCATGGCTGCAAAAAAAGCAGGAAGCCATGGAGGGATTCTCTATGGGTGGAAGTTAGGAATAGGAAGGGGTCAATAACTCCACTGGGTGTTTTTTTATAGACCACCCAGTAGTAACAGGGACATTGATGAGCAGATAGGGAGATAGATTCTGGAAAGGAGTAATAATAACAGGGTTGTTGTGGTGGAGATTTTAATATCCCAAATATTGATTGGCATCTCCCTAGAGTGAGGGGTTTAGAAGAGGTAGAGTTTGTTAGGTGTGTTCAGGAAGGTTTCCTGACACAATATGTAGATAAGCCTACAAGAGGAGAGGCTGCACTTGACCTGGTATTGGGAAATAAGCCTGGTCAGGTGTCAGGTCTGTCAGTGGGAGAGTCTTTTGGAGACAGTGATCACAATTCTATCTCCTTTCATAGCATTGAAGAGGGATAGGAACAGACAAGTTTGGGAAATGTTTCATTAGAGTAAGGAGAAATATGAGGCTATCAGGTAGGAACCTGGAACCATAAATTGGTAACAGGTGTTCTTAGGGAAATGTATGGAAGAAATGTGGCAAATGTTCAGGGGATATTTGCATGTGGTTTTGAGTAGGTACGTTCCAATGAGACGTGGAAAGGATGGTAGGATACAAGATCCATGGTGTACAAAGGCTGTTTTAAATCTCATCATGAAGAAAAGAAGAGCTTATGAAAGGTTCAAAAAACTAGGTAATTGTTGAAGTGGGCGGCAGAGGAAGCAGACCCAAGTGCAGGACACAGGCACGGAAACAGACTTGGACATGACTTGGACACGGAGCCAGGACATGAACACGAAGCCTTGACTTGGACTTGGACACGAAGCCTTGACTGGACTTGAAGCCTTGACTTGGACTCTGAACTGGACATGAAACCTTGACTTGGACTTTGGACTGGACATGAAGCCTTGACTTGGACTTTGGACTGGACATGAAGCCTTGACTTGGACTTTGGACTGGACATGAAGCCTTGACTTGGACTTTGGACTGGACATGAAGCCTTGACTTGGACTCTGAACTGGACATGAAACCTTGACTTGGACTTTGAACTGGACATGAAACCTTGACTTGGACTCTGAACTGGACATGAAGCCTTGACTTGGACTCTGAACTGGACATGAAACCTTGACTTGGACTTTGGACTGGACATGAAGCCTTGACTTGGACTGAGACTCGGAGCTTTGGCTGGGACTGAGACTGGACAAATCAAGACGACAGGCCACTTGCATCCCGGCTTGGAACAGCAGCAAATGGTCGGCAACACTCAGCTGGACACAAGACAACAAAATCACACGACAGACCACTTGCATCCCAGCTGGAAGCAGCGGCAAAACGACTGGCAACATCCAGTTGGACATGAGACAACAAAAACAAACAACAGACAACACGCATCCTGACATGGAGAAGCTCATGAAGACAGTCCCTTATTCTTGGTGGCTCAGAACATTCAGCATAGCCCTGGCGACGGTGACTAATCAGTCTCTTGACCCAAAGCAGGAACAGCGGATGACCTGCTCTCGACTCACCCCAGGTACTGCAGACGGCAGGCTCTTGACTCGACCCAGGAATAGCGGATGGCAGGTTCTCGACTTGCCCCAGGTACTGCGAACAGCAGGCTCTCGACTCGATTCATTCTTGGCAGCTCAGAATGAGCATAGCTGCACTGTTGAGGTGGTGAACCAGCAGCAAGTAGATGTAAGCTGGAGTTCTTATGCTGCCAGTTTGAATGAGGATCAGGTGCCCTAACCAAGGAGCCCAGTGAATCACGGGGAAAAGGAAATTAACTGAAATAAGGAGTCAACGGACTGAACCGTGACAGTAATGATAGGAATCTAGAAGGCTATAAGGCTAGCAGGAAGGAGCTTAAGAATGAAATTAGGAGAGCCAGAAGGGGGCATGTGAAGGCCTTTGGGTACAGGATTAAGGAAAACCCCAAGGCATTCTACAAGTATGTGAAGGATATGATGTGAGAGAATAGGACCAATCAAGTGTGACAGTGGAAAAGTGTGTATGGAACTGGAGGAAATAGCGCAGGTACTTAATAAATACTTTAATTCAGTATTCAATATGGAAAAGGATCTTGGTGATTGTAGGGATGATTTGCAGTGGACTGAAAAGCTTGAACATGCAGATATTAAGAAAGTGGACGTGCTGGAGCTTTTGGAAAGCATCAAGTCAGATGGGATGTACCCCAGGCTACTGTGGGAGGCGAGGGAGCAGATTGCTGAGCGTCTGGCAATGATCTTTGCATCATCAATGATGAGAGAGGTTCCAGAGGATTGAGGGGATGTGGATGTTGTTCCTTTATTCAAGAAAGGGAGTAGGATAGCCCAGGAAATTATAGACCAGTGAGTCTTACTTCAGTGTTGCTAAGTTGATGGAGAAGATCCTGAAAGGCAGGATTTATGAACATTTGGAGAAGCATAATATGATTCAGAGTAGTCAGCATGGCTTTGTCAAAGGCAGGTCGTGCCTTACGGGCCTGATTGAATTTTTTGGGGATGTGACTAAACACATTGATGAAGGTAGAGCTGTAGATGTAGTGTATATGGATTTTAGCAAGGCATTTGATAAGGTACCACATGCAAGGCTTATTAAGAAAGTAAGGAGGCATGGGATACTTAGGGACATTGCTTTGTGGATCCAGAACTGGCTTGCCCACAGAAGGCAAAGAGTGGTTGTAGATGGGTCATATTCTGCCTGGAGGTTGGTCACCAGTGGTGTGCCTCAGGGATCTGTTCTGGGACCCCTACTTTTTGTGATTTTTATAAATTACCTGAATGAGGAAGTGGAGGGATGGGTTAGTAAATTTGCTGATGACACAAAGGTTGGGAGTGTTGTGGATAGTGTGGAGGGCTGTCCGAGGTTACAACAGGACATTGATAGGATGCAAAACTGGGCTGAGAAGTGGCAGATGGAGTTCAACCCAGATAAGTGTGAGGTGGTTCATTTTAGTAGGTCAAATATGATGGCAGAATATAGTATTAATGGTAAGACTCTTGGCAGTGTGGAGGAGCAGAGGTATCTCGGGGTCCGAATCCATAGGGCACTCAAAGCTGCTATGCAGGTTGACTCTGTGGTTAAGAAGGCATAAGGTGCACTGGCCTTCATTAATCGTGGGATTGAGTTTAAGAGCCGAGAAGTAATGTGGCAGCTATATAGGACCCTGGTCAGACTCCAATGGGAGCACTGTGCTCAGTTCTGGTCGCTTCACCCTAGGAAGGACATGGAAACTATAGAAAGGGTGCAGAGGAGATTTACAAGGATGTTGCCTGGATTGGGGAGCATGCCTTATGAGAATGGGTTGAGTGAACTCAGCCTTTTCTCCTTGGAGTGATAGAGGATGAGAGGTGACCTGATACAGGCATTGATCATGTGGACAGTCAGAGGCTTTTCCCCAGGGCTGAAATGGCTAACATGAGAGGGCACAGTTCCAAGGTGCTTGGAAATAGGTACAGTGGAGATATCAGGGGCAAATTTTTTTTACACAGAGAATGGTGAGTGCATAGATGGCTGCCAGAGGAGGTGGTGGAGGCGGAAACGATAGGGTCTTTTAAGAGACTCCTGGATAGGTACACGGAGCTTAGAAAAATAGAGGGTTATATATAAAGCCTAGTTCTAAGGTAGGGACATGTTCGGCACAGCTTTGTGGGCCGAAGAGCCTGTATTGTGCTCTGGGTTTTCCGTGTTTCTATTTCCGCTGACCAGTCAAGCTCTCGATTAGAGGCTGAGAGAAATGATTAAATTAAAGACGGTTCTTAAGGAGTCCATTTAGAATGTGCTGACACAGAAAGAACGTGCAAAGCAACTTGCAGGGCAACGTATAAACCAATTTGCAAAATCAGAATGAAACAATAGCTTGCTGATTAAAGAAGCGATACGGGTAACGGGAAGACATGCTTAACGGTTGAACAATAACGGTGTTAATGCGCTGAGGCTGATAAGTGGGCCAAAGGGTAATCACATTTGTAATTTTGTAATGAGATTAAGGAAGAATGTCTGCACCTCACATGGGTGCAACTCACAAAGTCGTAAACAAGTAGGGTATAAAAAACTGTGCAAAGTGTAATTCGGCACTCAATCTAGCAGGAGCTGGTTGGGTCCGACTCTGCAGACTCGAAAAATAAAGTTTACCGTTCTGCAAATTGCTGAGACTCAGTGTGTTTCTGACAACGTGGGGGCTCGTCCGGGATCCACACTCCGGCCGCGGTGGACACGAGGAAGGACATCGGAGACGGTGCACCCCGCCGAGTTTGGCGGTCCCTGACTCCTTGCTCGTCGCTCCGACGCGGCTTGAGCGAGTGATATCCGGACAGCGCAGAGCGGTAAACGGGGAGAAGGGGACAGTACCTGGTACTGGAAGTCCCCAGGACGCACCGGGTAAGTGCCTACTGTTGCAGTAGAAGGGTGCGGGAATAAGTAAGGACGGAGAAGACCGGGATCGCTACCCGGGGGTCCTCCTGATAAAAGTCCTTGGGACGCACCGGGTAAAGTGCCTACTGTTGCAGTAGAAGGGTGCGGGATTAAGTAAGAGCGGAATAAGATGGGAGGGGGTGGCTCTAAAAAGAAAGAGGAAACGGAAAGACCGGGACCATACCCGGGGGTTCCTCCTGATAGCCCCCTCGGTAGAATGTTTGAGAATTGGGGATGTGGAAGACTAAAAGGGAAACAAAAGAAAAAAATGATACAGTACTGTTTAATTTGGTCGAAACAGCCGATAGAAAAACCTGCGGTCTGGTGGCCGTGGCTTGGGTCTGAGGAGGATTGGGTACGACAAGCCTTAAACATTTACGTTAATTCAAAACCAAATGTAAAACCGGAAGAAATTGCTTATGCTTTTTGTTGGGCTCCCTGGCCAGGAGTAACAACAAAGAGTTTTAAATTGGGCATTAAAGGGGAGCGGAAGTGGGACCCACTCGATCATTTACCCCCTCCCTATGTCCAGCCTTCTGCGCCCCTTGCGGGAGCAGAGGGAGGACGTGAAGAAAGTGAAAAAACAGAAGAAATAGACCTGGAGAGGGAAGAGAGGGATGTTAGGGAAAAAGCAAAAGCAAGGATCGAAACAAGGAGTGTGACAGGAGCAGATAAGAAAAAGAAAGACGAATTAAAAAAGGAAGAGGTACAGCTGTGTCCCCTTCGAGAGGTTCCAATGGGAGGAGAACGGGGAGGAACAGGATTTGTAAACGTCCCTCTGACAAGTACCGAAGTACGAGGATTTAAGAAAGATATGAAAACTTTATTAGAAGATCCAATGGGACTGGCAGAACAGTTGGATCAATTCTTAGGACCTAATGTTTACACTTGGGAAGAAATGCATGCGATTATGGGAACGCTATTTTCTGTACAAGAGAGGCAAATGATACGACAAGCTGCAATATCAATTTGGGGAAGGGAACAGCCGAATGAGTTCAGTGTGATAGATCTAAAAGATGCCTTTTGGAGTTGCCCGTTGGAGGAAGGTAGCCGAGATATGTTCGCATTTGAATGGGAAAATCCCTTCACTGGGCGGAAGAAGCAACTCCGGTGGACAGTCTTGCCCCAAGGGTTCACGGAGTCCCCAAACCTATTCGAACAGGTACTGGAGCAAGTAATGGCTGGATTCCATTGTACCGAAAAGAACCAACTATTACAGTATGTCGATGACCTACTACTATCGGGACCAGCAGAGGAGGTAGTGCGAGACGATACTATAAGACTCCTGAATTACCTAGGAGAAAAAGGATTGCGGGTGTCCAAGAAGAAACTGCAATTTGTCGAGAAGGAAATAACATATCTCGGACACAGAGTCAGTAAAGGGCACCGCCAAATAACCCCAGAAAGAATAGCGGGAATAACTAAAATACCGCTTCCCAGGACAAAGAAGGAAATAAGACAATTTCTGGGCTTAGTGGGCTATTGCCGGATTTGGATAGAGAATTATACCTCCCTGGTGAAGCTTATGTACGACAAATTGGCAAAGGAAGACCGGGGAATAATCAGCTGGACCGAAGAAGAAGAACAGAAGTTCAGGAAAATAAAAGGGCAACTAATTCGGGCCCCGGTATTAACACTGCCAGCACTGGAAAAGCCCTTTCAGCTGTATGCAACAAACAATGAAGGAACTGCGTTAGGAGTACTAACCCAAGAAAAAGGAGGAAAGCGGCAACCTGTGGCCTTTTTATCAAAAATGTTAGACCCGGTATCCCGGGGATGGCCGACGTGCATACAAGCCGTAGCGGCAGCAGCCGTACTAGTAGAAGAAGCACGGAAATTAACCTTTGGGGGAAGAATGACGGTGTATACCCCGCACTCCGTTAGCACCCTCTTAGCCCAAAATGCTCAGCGGTGGTTGACGGACTCTCGCATACTGAAATACGAAACCATTCTGATGGTCGGGGATGATTTAAGCTTTGAAAAGAACAATAGTTGTAACCCGGCACAGTTCTTATACGGGGAATCAACAGGGGAGGAAACCGAGCATAACTGCGTGGAGCTGACAGAACTTCAGACAAAAAGTAGGGAAGATCTACAAGAAGTTCCCCTAATTGAAGGCGAGGAACTATATATCGACGGCTCCTCCAGATGCATCAATGGGGTACGACACAGTGGATATGCTATTATAAACGGGAGGACTAGGGAGACGGTGGAGTCCGGCCGGCTCCCGGGTAATTGGTCAGCCCAGTCTTGTGAACTATATGCCTTGCAGAGGGGACTGCAACTGTTAAGAAACAAAATAGGCACTATATACACCGATTCTAAGTATGCCTATGGAGTGGTACACACCTTCGGAAAGATTTGGAAAGAACGGGGGTTGATAACAGCCAGGGGAAGGGAATTAGCTCACGAACAAATGATAAGCATGACTCTGGAAGCTCTAACACTACCTCAAGAAATTGCAGTGGTTCACGTTCCAGGACATCAACGAGGAACAGCCCCGGAAGCAATAGGAAACCGGCTCGCAGATGAAGAAGCCAAACGGGCAGCAATGGAAAAAACGGTCCGACTTCTAACCCTGATACCAATAAGGGAAGGGCTTAACAAACTACCAGTCTTCACCCAAGTAGAAATAGACGCTATGAGCCAGCTGGGAGCCCGACAAACATCAGAAGGCGAGTGGAAGACCCCCGACGGACGGCAAGTACTGAATAAGGAAGTAACTCGTCATATACTGCAACAACTACACCAACAAAGCCATTGGGGAGTGCAAGCTATGTGCGACACTATCCTAAGGGACTATGTTTGTAAAGGGATATTCACACTAGCTCAACAGGAGGTGTGGGGCTGTTACACCTGCCAAAAGGTAAACAAGAAAATGATGCGTGCCACCCATAAGGGGGGACAAACATTAGCCGTCCGACCGCTCCATCGGATCCAAATAGACTTTACGGAACTACCACAAGTTCAGAGATGGAAGTACCTGTTAGTAATTGTGGATCACTTCACTCGGTGGGTGGAAGCATTCCCAACCACTAAAGCGGACGCCCCTACAGTGGCACGGATCCTATTAGAAAATATAGTCCCGAGATATGGAATAATGGGGTCTATTGATTCAGATAGGGGAACACACTTTGCCTCAAAAACGCACCAGCTAATCTGTGACGCCTTAGGAATCCAGTGGAAGCTGCACACCCCCTGGCACCCTCAGAGCTCAGGAAGAGTTGAGAGGATGAACAGTACTTTGAAGACGCAATTGACAAAACTAATGATGGAAACCAAGCTACCCTGGACCAAGTGTCTACCCCTGGCCCTACTAAGAATCCGCACGGCTCCTCGAAAAGATATAGGAGTATCCCCTTATGAAATGTTGTTTGGCCTTCCATATTGGAACAAGGTGGAGGGCTATCCTTCCCTGCAAGGGGGAGATGTCTTTGTAAGGGACTATTTACAGGCACTGTCTCGTTCTTTTGCAGAATTGCGCAGGAAGGGGTTACTCGCACAAACCCCACCTCTGGACTTCGCACTCCACCGAACTCAGCCCGGTGACTGGGTCCTGATTAAGACCTGGAAGCCAGAGAAGTTACAGCCGCAGTGGGAAGGCCCATTCCAGGTGCTACTGACCACCGAAGCCGCAGTAAGGACAAAAGAAAAAGGGTGGACCCACGCCGCGAGAATCAAGGGACCCGTAAAGCCCGAAGAAGGTGCAGAGTGGACTTGCGTCCAGGGAGAAGACCCGATGGTGCTAAAGCTCAAAAGACGGACAGAATGAACTTTGGGACTGTAATATATATACTGCTATTGTTGAGAAGCGCTGAAGGGGGATGTGATAAGTGCAGGACGACGGTAAGGGTGGGCATGACTGTTTTTCCAGGGTCCTTTGTATCACACTCGCATATAAACGAGAAATGTTATGACTACAACAAAAAGGAGGAGTATGTGGAAAGTTTAATCTAACCAACTGCTGCTTAAAGATAGATGACAACGGAAAGGTGGTTCAAAAAATATCAGATAAAATAAGGAAACTGGCCCACGTGCCGGTACAGACCTGGAAGCCGCTGGGGTATTGGGACTGGCTGGACGGATGGTTGAAAGGAGGCTGGTGGCGAACCGCTTTAGGGGTTATAGGAGGGGGATTGATGGTCCTCCTTCTGCTACCATGTCTAATCCCCTGCTTGCGGGAGCTAGTAGCTCGGGTGGCAAGACAAGTCATGCAACCAGGGGCCCCAGCTGATCCTGTTCAGGTACTCCTACAAAGGGAAATAGAGCTAGAGGAAGAAGCCTATGTAAACCCGTGGCAAAAGCCCAACTGATAGCACATTCTAAAAAGAAAAAGGGTGGATTGAGAGAAATGATTAAATTAAAGACGGTTCTTAAGGAGTCCATTTAGAATGTGCTGACACAGAAAGAACGTGCAAAGCAACTTGCAGGGCAACGTATAAACCAATTTGCAAAATCAGGATGAAACAATAGCTTGCTGATTAAAGAAGCGATACGGGTAACGGGAAGACATGCTTAACGGTTGAACAATAACGGTGTTAATGCGCTGAGGCTGATAAGTGGGCCAAAGGGTAATCACATTTGTAATTTTGTAATGAGATTAAGGAAGAATGTCTGCACCTCACATGGGTGCAACTCACAAAGTCGTAAACAAGTAGGGTATAAAAAACTGTGCAAAGTGTAATTCGGCACTCAATCTAGCAGGAGCTGGTTGGGTCCGACTCTGCAGACTCGAAAAATAAAGTTTACCGTTCTGCAAATTGCTGAGACTCAGTGTGTTTCTGACAGAGGCATTACCTTCAAGGGCACTATACAGTAAGATAAAAAATCAGCAGCTTGCGGAATGAAAGAAGTTCACCATACCTCAAAGATGTTGTACATTTTTAGTAGTGGGGGATGATAGGAAATCTATAATAGCGGCTACTTTTGATGGGAAGAGTTTCGCACCATCTGCGGTGATGCGATGTCTGAGAAAGTCAATGGTTGACAACGCAAACTGGCATGACCAGGGTTAATAATCAACCCGTGTTGGTTTACAGTAAGTGCTTGAAAAGTTTGCGGAGATATGGAATGCGTTCGGATTTCGATGCACTTGTAAAACGTATGTCATCCAAGTGAACAAAAATAAAATCTAAATCTTTAAGTACATAGTCTATCAGTCGTTGGAAAGCCTGTGCTGCATTTTTCTGCACAAACGGCGTGTGCAGAAACTGAAAAAGGCAAAACGGAAATATGGCAACCATTTTAGGAAAGTCCTCCCGGCACACAGGCATGTGATAGGAGCGCATAGCGACGTCAACTTTCGGAAAAATAACTTCCCAGCTCAACATGCCTGGAAGTCTTCGATGTGTGGGACTGGGTAACGATCGAGGTTGGTGACCTCATTAAGAAACCGGTAATCACCTCACGGGCAGCAAACGCTATCAGACTCGGACATTACGGAGGAGCCAAGTCCAGGACAATTCGACCCCCGGACAATAGTAAGCCTTTCCATGCTGGCAAACACAGTTTTCGCGGTTGCCAGCTTTTCTGGGTCCAGTCTACGCGTGCGCGAATGGTCCCGCAAGCCGGTTGTGGAAATGTGTGTGACTGTGGTGGAGAATGTGGGCCTGGTGAGGTTTGGGAAATGGCCCAGCAGTGGTGGCGCATACACCTGGCAGTGTCTTTGCGGGGAACTTACTGGCGAAGCAGGGGGACGGCCCAGAGTCCTTGACATTCACAAGCTGGCAGCCAACCAACAGTTCTTGGCCACAAAGTAAACCTGCGCTGGGTAGAGGCCTGGCCACTTCAGCCAGGACGAAACACCATGTGTAAGGTCACCCACTGTAGCGGAGTATCGCGCGTCGTGTCCCCTAAGTCTGAAACTTTATTGGCGGCCCCCAGCGAGGCTTCATGGCTCTATCCCTTCCGATCCGATCAATAGGTGATGCTGACGGCACACACGCTTCGGCACCCGTGTTACACACGAGGCGTCGCTCTGACAGGGTGTCTATACCCTTGTAGCTGGAACCTGCAGCGTGCCGGCATTGTCCAGCCTACGAGGGGGTTGACGCTTCCCGGCGTTTGTGGCAAAGCGACCGAGGGGAAAGCACGGACCTGGCGTTGTTTGTTTCGCAGCCACGGGCGTGCGTGCAAATAATTATCCAGATCATTGACAAAGTGAAAAGTAGCGGTCCCAATATTGACCCCTCAGCTGCATGTCGGATGTTTAATTTTCCCCTCTTTAGATAATAGTCTGCACTGTTGTTCCTTTTACCAAAATGCATTACATACATTTCCTGCCACTGCATTCCATCTGTCACGTTTTTGCTCATTCTTCTAGTTTGTTTATGACCTGCTGCAATCGCTTTGTTTCCTCAGCACTACCTACCCCTCCCCCTATCTTCGTGTCACCGCAGATTTTGCCACAAAGCCATCAATTCCATCATCCAAATCACTGACAAACAATGTGAAAAGCAGCGGTCCCAATACTGACCCCTAAGGAACACTAGTCACTGGCAGCCAACCAGAAAAGGCCCCCTTTATTCCCACTCGC
Organism: Hypanus sabinus; assembly: GCF_030144855.1. NCBI lineage: Eukaryota > Metazoa > Chordata > Chondrichthyes > Myliobatiformes > Dasyatidae > Hypanus > Hypanus sabinus. Next base: position 15,479,343 of record NC_082726.1, read on the forward strand.
TGCCCCCTGCCCGTCAGCCATTCCTCCACCCATGCCAGATCTGTCCTTAAGCGCCATAGGATTTTATCTTGTTAAGCAGCCTCGTGTGGCACCTTATGAAACACCTTCTGAAATTCCAAGTAAATGACATACAATGCCTTCCCTTTGCTCACCCTGCTTGTTACTTTTTGGAAGAATTATAAAAGATTTGTCAGGCAAGATTTCCCTTTACAGGAACTATGCTGACTTTGACTTAAGTTATCATTAGTCTCCAAGTACGCCGAAAACTCGTCCTTAACCATGGTCTCCAACACTTTCCCAACCACTGAGTTTGGGCTAACTGGTTTATAATTTCAAACAAGAGAAAATCTGCAGACGCTGGAAATCCAAGCAACACAGAGACAAAATGCTGGAGGGACTCGGCATCTATGGAAAAAGTACAGTTCACGTTTCGGGCCGAATGTAAGTTCAGGGAAGCAGGGGTTTATGTCCTGTGCGACGTCTTGACTGGTCGCCCTTGTCCCATAATGCTCACAAACTGGAGACGGACTGTTTTTAACTCCAATACATGGTCTCTTACATCCGGGCTGGAAGAAACTGGTTGGACTGAAGTTTCTGTGGCACGGCCTCAGGAATGACTGGCGTAATTGGACTGACGCCTGCGTGGAGTGCCAGTGGACAAAAATTAACCGTCATGTTCGGGCGTCGTTGGCACTTTTTGAAGTCCCTGAGCGGCGGATTGACCATGCAGCTGTGGACGATGTTGCCCCCCCCCCCCATGATTTCACGCACATTCTTATCATGGAGGACCATATCACCGGGTGGCCCAAGGTCGTCCCTCCAGCATCGATGACAGCCGCAAACACGTGGCTTGATCGTTCATCAGCACCCGGATTGCTCGGTTTGGCGCCCCATCTGATATTTCCTCTCACCGTGGTCCCAATTCATTTCAGACCTCTGGGCTGTAATGGCCGACATCCTTGGTGTTAGGCTGCATCGCATCATGGCGTATCACCCATATAACCATAACAGCACGGAAGCAAGTCATCTCGGCTCTTCTAGTGCGTGCTGAACGCTTACTCTCACCTAGTCCCACCGTCCTGCACTCAGCCCATAACCCTCCACTCCTTTCCTGTCCATATACCTATCCAATTTTACTTTAAATGACAATACCGAACCGGCCTCTACCACTTCTACTGGAAGCTCATTCCACACAGCTACCACTCTTTGAGTAAAGAAATTCCCCCTCGTGTTACCCCTAAACTTTTGCCCCCTAACTCTCAACTCATGTCTTCTTGTTTGAATCTCCCCTATTTTCAATGGAAAATGCCTATCCACGTCAATTCTATCTACCCCCCTCATAATTTTAAATAGTTCTATCAAGTCCCCCCCCCCCCTCAACCTTCTACTCTCCAAAGAATAAAGACCTAACTTGTTCAACCTTTCTCTGTAACTTAGGTGCTGAAACCCAGGTAACATTCTAGTAAATCTTCTCTGTACTCTCCCTATTTTGTTGACATCTTTCCTATACTGTAATCCAGTCACCAGAACTGTACACAATACTCCAAATTTGGCCTCACCAATGCCTTGTACAATTTTAACATTACATCCCAACCCCTATACTCAATGCTCTGATTTCTAAAGGCCAGCATACCAAAAGCTTTCTTCACCACCCTACCCACATGAGATTCCACCATCAGGGAACTATGCCTCATTATTCCTAGATCACTCTGTTCTACTGCATTCTTCAATGCCCTACCATTTTACCATGTATGTCCTATTTTGATTATTCCTACCAAAATGTAGCACCTCACACTTATTAGCATTAAGCTTTGAAAACCTACTTCATTATCCACAGCACCACCTATCTTAGTATCATCTGCATACCTACTAATCCAATTTACCACACCATCATCCAGATCATTAATATATATGGCAAACACCATTGGACACAGTACTGATCCCTGAGGCACACCACTAGTCACCAGCCTCCAAGCTGACAAACTGTTATCCACCACTACTCTCTGGCATCTCCCACCCAGCCACTGTTGAATCCATTTTACTATTTCAATATTAATACCTAACTATTGATTCTTCCTAACCAACCTTCCATGCGGAACCTTGTCAAAGGCATTACTGAAGTCCATATAGACAACATCCACTGCTTTTCCCCCAACTTTCCTGGTAACCTCTTCAAAAAACTCAATAAGATTTGTCAAAGATCACCTTCCACGCATAAATCCATGTTGACTGTTCCTAATCAGAGCCTGTCTATCCAGATAATTATATATACCAATAATCCAATGGGCGTTTCACGTTCCTTAAAGGCTGCCCCTCCCTAACGGACGACTGTTGGCATGATCATCTCCCACGGGCCTGCTGGGGCTGAGAACGGCTCCAAAACGGGACCTCGTTTCCGTCTCTACCTGGGAGTCTGCCGGGTTCAATTATTGCCAGCGCTCACCGTGACAGAGGCTGCTGTTCCTCCGCAACAGATAGTCAAATGAAATCAGTTGAAATTTAGAGTCCTTATGACTTCATTTTGGATTGAAGCCAAATTACCGGACCTCCTCCAGAGTGACTAATGCTGTTTTTTGAAAATACTTCAGTGTAAAACAGCACATGGGAGTTGCGACTACGAAGTAAGGTTTATCTTTATGACTTTATCTCGTTTTGATCAGCAAAGCGACAACAAAATGACTTTTACATAACGATTCTGTGTTCACAGCAAACGAGTTTTCATCGATCGTTGTTCTGTTCAGCTCGGTTTGCGGAGAAGGAAAAGGTTAATTCCTAGTTAGAGGGAAATGGTCATACCAGAAAGTGACTGCGTGACCAGTGGTCAGAGCTGCAAATCGAGCGGTGCTTAAACTGGGAGCTTCCGTGATTGCTGCTCCAATCTAGGGATTGTTTAGAAGCCGTTCAGTTCTCGAACGCCAGTAATGATTCGGAGTGATTAAGGAGGGAATTCGAAGCAGATTCTGGGTCAGTGTTCATGCCTGCTAAAAGGTGTGAGATCGACCTGGTGATAAAGACAAGAGGCAAAGGATAGGTTCTGAAATTGCAAACAACAAGTGGATTGCAGCGGGGATGGGAGTGAATAAAGAAATTGGTCCCACTGAGAGAAATGGGGAAATTGAACAGTTTGCTGAATGGTTTAATGAATAAACTCGTCTCAGGCTTCCAGCCGGGTTCCGTGGAATGGACTGCCAGCGACGGTGGTGGAGGCGGAGACGATAGGGTCTTTTAACAGACTCCTGGACAGGTACATGGAGCTCAGAAAAATAGAGGGCTTTGGGTAACTCCGGGAAATTTCTAAGGTAAGGACACGTTCGGCACAGCTTTGTGGGCCGAAGGGCCCGTATTGTGCTGTAGGTTTTCTATGTTTCTATAATCGACGTTTAATCGACGAAACTTTGCCGTCTTCATCAGGGATCAGAGATGAAGATGGCAGAGTTTGTCATCGAAACATCGATTATAATCGATACCTGTACCCGGGCGGAAGTACGCCGGGAAAGCACTGAGCCCTTTCTCAGCTGAAGGATTTATTTGTAAAAGAGGAATTCAGTTGGTGCAATAGGAGTGAAGTGCTGAGCCTGTCCTTTCTCGATGGGGCTGCAGTAAGGTCAAACACAGGAGAGAAACACACTGACATCTAAACATTAAAGGCAGCCAAAATCAAACTGGTAGCAGTGTTAATTTACCCAGAAATCAAAATAAGATTATAACTCATCAAAATATGACAGGATTGATTACATGAAAGTCAGGCGATGTTTGCAAAGGTACGTCTTAGCATTTCATAATTTAAAAATCCTCTCTCCTGTGGTAAGCGAGAGCAGGGACGGAGCGCTCTCTGAGTAATAGAGAAAGGAGCACAATTTGGCAGTTGAAGGTCGTCTTGACAACTTAATGAAGTGGGAAGATTCAAAACAGAGATTAGAGAATGTTATTGGAAATTCATTGTGAGTAAAGTGGCAGGATTAAAAAAAGCAGTGATCAGAAAATGTGGAAATGGACTGTAACTATGGAGACCTTCAACCATTCGGTTCCTGCGCCAATTTGCTTAACAACGGGAAAATGAGCAATCAACAACAGCCGTGAGAAATAAAATAACAATCTAAGTTGGTTTGTAAAAGCTGCCGAAGGGATTCGGCCCGACACGTCGACTGTATACTTTTCGTGGATGCTGTCTGGCCTGCTGATTTCCTCCAGCATTTTGCGTGTTACTTGTAAAACTGTATAATTTACGTTTAGTTAACATTTTTTCTTGAGAATGCTGCTTATGCAGCATAGCGCTTTGTGCCTGTGATGTAAGAAACTTGAGCTTCGTTGCCCCTGTGTATACATGGACTTTGGCATAAGTCATGAAAACGCTACCCGACTCTGAATTTAACTTTCAATATACACAAATATGTAGAAAGAGAAACAACTACTCGTCAAAGGACATGGGCCTTTTTATTTAGTAGAACAATGTGACCAAGTAATTTATTCACTAACGTAACCTGATACGTAATGGAATAGGGTATATCCTGGGTGGTGGGGGCCACATTCTGAGGCACCGCTCCTGGAAGATATATTGGATACTACGGAGGCTAGTACCCGTGGTGGAGCTGACTAATTTTATAACTCTCTGCGATCCTGTGCGATGCACCCCCCCCCCCCCCCCGCACCACCACCCAAACCAGATAATGATGCTGAGAGTCAATGTTCTCCACGGTACATCTGTAGACATTTTCGAGTGTTTTGGGTACAAACCAAATCTCTCCAAATTCCTAATGAAACATAGCTGCGGTCTTGCCTTTTTTATAGCCACATCAATATGTTAGGACCAGGTTAGGTCTTCGGAGATATTAAACCCCAAGAATGTGAAATTGCTCACTCTTTCCACTTCTGATCCCTCTATGAGGGTTTGTGTGTGTTCCCTCATCTTACCCCTCCTGAAGTTGACATTCAGCTCTTTGGTCTTACTGATTTTGAGTGCAAGGTCCACATTGTTCCACTTTAACTGGATCACATCTGTTCAGTATGACCTAGTCAGGGGGTGTAGGAAGACCAGTAGGAGAAGTGCCCACACTGAGATATTGTCAGCTACCCATATCCCAGCGGCACAAGGTACTAGAATTGGGGGAACTACTATCTCTCAGAAATTACAGAGGTGAAAGTGGAACAGAAGGATTTCATTTCAAATGCAAGGTCTTCAAGACCGAGGCTTGGTTCCTGAGGACGGTTCGAACAGTTGAACAACAGATAAAGCAACTTGTGATGAGGGAAGCAGAGTGGAAACAGAGGCCAGGTGAGAAAGTGTTCGAACATCAGTCAAACTAGAGGGAAAAGTTTGACTAATTTCAGAGCTGTGAAAGGATGGCACTGATCATATTTGGCTTACACAAGGAATGTGATGATACTGAAAAAATGCACCCTTAAATATTAACAGCTGACCTTGTTATCAGAGACAAACAGTCAGTGAGGACACATAGGCCACTTTACTTAACCTTCCTCAGTAAAATAGAGTTAACCCTTTGGACGTCAGCCTCACTGAAGAGAGGATCTCTTTTTGCCCATGAAATGAAATCGATAGGAATTTAATTTAATTTGTACAACAGCCAGGAAATCATGTTGTGTTCTTTCCTTGTTTATCAGCAAAATCAGACGGTTTATCTTGTCTTGTGTGGGGTTTTTAGAATGTAATTTTCAACTTAATTTAGTGATTATAAAATCTTTTCACAGCTTCTCTCCTTTTAGATCACGCTTTACCTAATCAGTATTATTGGGTCATATCACATGGGCATCAGTCATTTGACCCCCAAATACTGTACAGACAAACCATCAAACACTTGTTAATACCAATTCCATTTCTCTTCTGCCATCAACTTCATTCCCTCAACTCACTCATCCTCACTGCCATGCACCAACATCAGAGGCAACCTATAACAATTTCTGACTTGCACACTATAACTTTCTGACTTGCACACGTTTGGGATGTGGGAGGAAACCAGAGCATTTGGGGAAACCCTTGTAGTCACACCGATAGCACCTGTGGCCAGTACCAAACCTGAATCTCTGAAGCAGTGAGGTGGCACCTCGACTAGTTGCCCAACTGTGCTGCCCTGTGCGTGAGTTTATACTCTTGTAACCATCCCCTGGACCACAAACAGTTTGAACCATCCCTTCCTCATTTCTCACTTCAATCTGTTAATCTCACCTAGTTCATCCTTGTCCTCTAGGCTTTTTTTTTTCTTTTTCTGTTTTCCTCATCGTGAAATATAGAATTGTACCACACAGAAACAGGCACCTCGGCCCACAGCATCAAGCACCCCTTTTCACTAATCCCTTAATAACCCCACTGTATTCTGCCCACATTCCCAACAGCTCCCCTCACCCCTGGATTCTACCACTCACCCACACTCACAGCCAATCTGTGTACCTTTAGCATGTGAGAGGAAACTGGAGCCCCCAGGTGAATCCTACATGGTGACAAGGAATACATGCAAACTCCACAGAGACAGCATTGGAAAGAATGCTTTTATAAAGGAACAGCTGTTTTCTGGAAAGCACTATAGGTCTATGAAAACAAAATCTTCACACCATTTTAAAAGTTTCTCCCCACTCCCCAGGCAGTTCATCTGATCAAACATTGTAGTTATTCCCTCCCCATCTCCCTCTATCTATTATCTCAGTCACTGCACTGCACAGTAAACCCACTGAATCACTCTTTTATAATGCTGTTGCATCATGAGTATATGCTGGTATTTATGTATTCATGCACATTTTACTCCATATCTATACTTCTAAGCTTATTTTCATAGAATTATTTTTTTCTGTATAGTTGTTGAATGTTGTTTTTTGTTACCTGTAGTGCCAACACGGCAGAGAATTTTCGTAAGACATGTAAATGAACAGGGTGAATAACACTGTTCCATATTCCTTCATCAGAGGCTGGGACTGAAGCCAGTTGGCTGCACAGGGAGAGAGCTACATCACTCTGTGACCCAATCACATTGTCCACCAGCTTATTTTCTTTTCCCTGGATGCCTCCTAGCATAGACCTGGTGAATCAGTGACTTCAAATTCACGATCTATGAAAGCTCGATAAAGGTTGCAGTTTTGCTCCTAATATCAGAATATGTCCTTTGCAATTGACAGTTAAATTTTGAGTTTAAATTTTAATTTAACTTTGAGGAAATTGATCATTCAGTGAACACCGAAGCTGTTTTCAGTAACTAGGACAATTTCCCTTTTGCTAGAGGTGTAGAGAAAGAGCGAAAAGTCATGGGAGGATTCCAGCTGGTCCTTTAAATCTGCACCACTATCCAACATGCTGATCACCCACTCAGGACCCTGTTCCACCTTACCCCCTTATCCCCTGCTACCTTTGTCATTGAGAACCATATTCTTGAATATATTTATTGCTGCCACTGTCTCCGATGGTAGAGAATTCCATAGGTTCATCACCTTCGTGAAGAAACTTTTTGAGATCTTCCTCTGTTATACCCCACATCTTTAGGGTGTAACCAGTAATTACAGATCTCCAGCCATTGGGAGCATCTTCTCATTATCCTCTCTTTCTGGTCCGGCTATAATTTGATGAATCTCACTGAGATCCTCTCATTCCCTCTAATGGGTCTAATCTCAGTTCTGCTATTTCAGGAAGCAGTCCAGTGAAACATGGTTGCACTCTGTCCATGACAAGAACGTTCCTACTCGGGTAAGGAGATTAAATCTTCGCACAAATCTCCAGAGGGGGTTTCACTAAACTGTGTATGCCTGCAGCAAGACATGTTTGCCTCTGTACTCCAGTCCTGTGGCAATGGAGGACAACACACCATTTGCTTTTGTAAATGCTTGCTGGACCTGAACGTAGTTTTTCAGCAACAGGTGTACAAGGAAACCCAGATTTTGTTATGCTTGCTGTTTTCTTTTCTAATGTCTTTCTGTTTTCAGAACCAACGTAGCTAACCTTCCATGAACTGACATTAAACTGCATTGGCACACATTTGCCCAGTCACCCAATTTATTTAAATCATATTGGAGCCTCTTTGCATAATTTCATTCCACCATCCCCACATTGCAGTGTTCTAACTGAAGTATTTGCATCAGTAAGGCTAAAGGCATTGTTTTACTTGTCTCAATGTTTTCTTGTCTCCCAGATGTCCAACTCGGAGAAAGCCGTTCTAATCAAACCCTCACTGACTGAGGCCCAGGTGGTGGAGATCGTTGGTAGATTGTTCTGTCTGAAGGTCTCTGAAGTCCAACCGATGCCCAGCTACATTGACCAGAACTTTCACATCCTGGCAGCTGAGGCCCAGGCAAGCGAGCATCCGAGGAGGAGCTACATCTTCAAAGTGATGAACACAGATGACAGCCAAAACGTAGATTTAGTGGAAGCACAAGTACGAGCCATGAATCTTTTGAATCAGAAAGGATTTCCCTCCCCCACATCCATCCCAACCATAGATGGCAGGATTATGTCACTGGAGACGATTAGTAAGTGTACTTTGTTGGTCTGTTGTGCTGCCTTCTTGTCAAGTTTATCTGTATCCCCCATAATTTTGTGAACTTCTGTGATGTGACTCCTCATTCTCGTTTGCTCTAAGAAATAAGATCCAGCATAGCTAACCTCTCCCTATAAATCAGGCCCACTAGTACAGCAACATCCTCATAAATCTCTTCTGCACCATCTCCAAACCGACTATGTCTTTCTCATAACCGGATGCCCAAAACTATACACAATACCCCGTGCAGCCTCACAAATGCCTCATAATGTTCCCTCTCCTGAACTCAATGCCACCATGCAAAATATCTTCTTCACCATCCTGTGTACCTGTGCAACTGGTGTCAGTGAACTGTGCCACAACACCCGTCAGTGCCTTTTAATTCACTGTACAAGTCCTACCTTGGTTAGACTGCCCAAAGTGCATCACCTAATAGTTATTTAATTTGAAATCCATTTTCCAATTTTCAGCTCATTTCCCTAAATGATCAAGATCTCTTTTCAATTGATTATAACCTGCTTTATTATCAACAAGAGCCGCCATTTTAGTGTCATCAGCAAACTTGCTAATTGTGCCAAGTGCATTCACATTCGAATTGAGTAATTGTGTACAAACATCCCTACATTTGACCTTACTACAGAAGGGAAGACATTGATGAAACAGCGGAAGATGGTGAATCCTAGCACACAGTCTCAAGGAAGTTGTAAGATCATAAGATGTCGGAGCATAAGTAGGCCATTAGGCCCTTTGAGTCTGCGCCGCCATTTCATCATGGCTAATCTGTTATCCCCCTCAGCCCCAGTCTCCTGCCTTCTCCCTGTATCTTTTAATGCCCTGACCAATCAAGAATCTATCAATCTCTGCTTTAAATATTTGTAAAAACTTGGCCTCCACTGCTGCCTGTGGCAATGAATTCCACAGTTTCACCGCTCTCTGGCTGAAGAATTTTTTCCTCATCCCCCTTCTAAAAGGACATTCCTCTGTTCTGAGGCTGTGTCCTCGGGTCTTAGACTCTCCCATCATAGGGAATATCCTCTCTACATCCACAGTATCAAGAGCTTTCACCACTTGATAGGCTTCAGTTGGGCTAGTCCTCATTCTTCTGAAATCTAGTGAATACAGGCCATCAAACGCTCTTCATATGACAAGCTGTTCTATTCTGGAATCATTTTTGTGAACCTCCTTTGTACCCCTCTCCAGTTGCAGCACAGCCTTTCTAACACAGGAGGCCCAAAACTCACAATACTCAAGTGAGGCCTCACCAATACTTGATAAAGTCTCAACATTACATCCTTGCTTTTATATTCTAGTCCTCTTGAATTGAATGCTAACTTCGCATTTGCCTTCCTCACATCAGACTCCACCTACAAATCTACTATTGGAATACTGCAGAAGATCTCTCAAGTCCCTTTGCAACAGAGTTTTTTTTTGTATTTCCTCTCCATTCAGAAAACAGTCAGCCCTTTCATTTCTTCGACCAAAGTGCATGATTATACGCTTCCTGACATTGTATTCCACCTGCCATTTCCTTGCCCATTCTCCTAATCCGTCTAAGTCCTTCTGCAGTCTCTCTATTTCCTCAAATTTCCTGTCTATTTCCTGTCTTCATGTTGTTGCAAACTTTGCAACAAAGCCATCAATTCCACCATCCAAGTCACTGATGTATAACATAAAATGAGACCCTTGTAGAACACCATTAGTCACCGCCAACCAACTGGAAAAGGCTCCCTTTATTCCCACAGTTTACCTCCTGCCAACCAACCACTGTTTTATGCATCCTGGTATCTTTTCTTTAATACCATGGGTTCTTAACTTGTTAAGAGCCTCATGTGTTTCACCTTGAAAAAGGCCTTCTGAAAATCCAACCGCTTCTCCTTCGCCTATCCTGCTTGTTATTTCTTCAAAGAATTCCAACGAATTTGTCAGGAAAACTTTTCCCTTGAGCCAACCATGTTGACTAAGGCCCATTTTATCAGGTGTCTCCAAGTACCACAGAACCACATCCTTAACAACGGACTCCACCATCTTCCCAATAACTGAGGTCAGACTCACTGGCCTATAGTTCCCTTATTTCTGCCTCTCTCCCTTCTTGAAGAGTGGGGTGACAGTTACACTTTTCACAGTCTTCCAGAATATAGTGATCCTTGAAAGATCGTTACTAATGCCTCCACAATCTCTTCAGCCACCTCTTTCAGAACCCTGGGGTGTACACTATCAGGTCCTGGTGATTTAATTTCCCAAGTACTTCCTCCCTACTAATGGCACCGTCACATTCTTCTGAACGCTGTCCCTGCTAGTGAGTTCCACAGTGAAGACAGATGCAAAATACTTATTCAGTTCGACTGCCATTTCCTTGTCTCCCATTACTACCTGTCCAGCATAATTTTCCAGTGGTCTGATGTCCACTCTTACCTCCCTTTAACACTTTATTTACCTGGAGAAACCTTTAGTATCCTCTTTGATTTTATTGGTTTGCTTACTTTCTTATTCCATCTTTTCCTAAATGACTTTTTAGTTGCCTTCTGTTGGTATTTAAAGGCTCCCAATCCTCTAACTTCCCACTATTTTTTCTCTATTATATGCCCTGTCTTCACATTTACGTTGCCTTTGAATTCTCTTGTTAACCACAGTCAGTCATCTTGCCTTTCGAATACTTCTTCCATCTTGGAATATATAGATAGATAGTTATTTATCCATTTATTTATTTATTTATTTATTCCCCTCAGCCCCAATCTCCTGCTTTCTCCCCATATCCATTAATGTGTTGACCAATCAAGAATCTAACAACCTCTGCCTTAAATATTTGTAAAAATTTGGCCTCCACAGCAACCTGGGGCAATGAATTCCACAGTTCACCACTCTCTGGCTATGATGATTTAGAATCATTCCAAGCATTTTATAACTTTGACAGCTAGAAAAGCCTTGATTTGGTTTTGATGGTTGAAGTTTCTTCTGTGAGTGAAATTTGTTGCCTCATTTAACACCCACTGCCATGCTGAGCCTTGCATTCTGAGTTAGGGTAATAATGGCACCTATTGGCAAGACTTTGAGGGTTCTTTATAATGTGTCAATGGTCTGATATCAATGTGATCTTTCACTACCATTGCAGCATTAATGTTACTCTGGTTGTATTGGAAACATCAGTTTCCGGGCAGAGTTGATACTTTCCTCATTTACCCATGCACACAAAGTGTTGGAAGAAATATCTATGGAGGGACATAAACAGATGAAGTTTTGGACCTAGACCTGGTCCTTGGCACTAAACGTCAACTGCTCATTTCCCTGCATAGATGCTGCCTGATCCGCTGAGCTCCTCCACCATTTTGTGTGTGTCGCTCAAGATTTCCAGCATCTACAGAAACTATTGTGTCTTCATTTCCCCACCATGTCTCTATTTCTGATGATGCCTTACCCAATAGATTGATTGATCATTGCCCTGGGGGCTCTCACAAAGCACAGGGGGAGTTCCAGGTCTCCAAACCCCTCCTCTCACCCACTCCTGAGTGGCAGATTAAACATTATTCTCTCTCCGATCACACAACTACCATCAAAGTCAAAGTTCCTCTGACTTTCTAACAATTACGGAATACAAGCCAACCTTCTACACCCAAAGCATGAAATTTACCAAATGAACTGCTGATGTCATGCTCCTTCTTACCTTCTATGTGGCCATGACATTCTGCCTGGGCTGGGCTGCCCGAAACCTGTACAGGTTTGACCCAACTTCCTTTCAGCATCTGGTTTTAACAGGGTCACCTGCACCATAAAGATACTGAAACTACTGATGTTATGACCTGTGACATTATTTGGAAAGAGAAGGATTAACAGGATTTGTAAAAGCAAAGTCTATTGCAGTGCAGGGGAATGTCTGCAAGCAACATGTGGTCAGGCTGTTCAATTACCTGCCTGGAATCCCACTCGCCAAGTTCTCCTTGGATCATCGGATGTACTACAAACTTGGCAGATTTGTTGCTCAAATGGACAAGGTGCTTCATGAGGTACCTTAATATTTTCCTCTTTTGAATGATTGAGTGTGCTCAGGTCTGCAATAGTGTATGAGCTGCCTTAATTCTTGCAACAATGCCACATTCTCTTATGACAACTGCGTAACTCAATACCATTGTTTCTTCTCCAGGGAAAAGACAGGAGAACGTTATGTGCTGTTGTAGTGATGGACATTCCCCCCCCCCCCATAATTTTTTTTATTTTCCCCCATTTTGGTGGCCCTCTCACTCCTTTTCCTCCCCTCCCTTATCTTGATGATCTGTTCATCACCGCTTTTGGTACATTGACCACTTTCAGTTTATTTCACTGTCCTCTCCTATCAGATTCCTTCTTCTTCAGCTCTTTGCCTCTTCCACCTTTCACCTCCCAGCTTCTCAAATCATCACCACTGCCTCTACCCAACCACTTTCCCCCTTCTCTGGACTCACCAATCACTTGCCGGCTTGCACTCCTCCTCCACCTTCTTATTCTGGCTTCTGCCCACTTCCTTTTCCACCCTGTTGAAGGGTCTTGACCTGAAACATCGACTGTTTATTCTTTTCCATAGATACTGCCTGACCTGCTGAGTTCCTCCAACAATTTGTGTGTTTAACCAAATCAGCTTGTTTCTATGATGATCCTTGTGATGATAACCTGGCACTGCTCTTGGTTGTGTACCCATCCACAAGTGTGGATGCCTGTACTCACCAAATTAGATTCTGGGCTTTGGAGCTGCAAGCCTTTTAGTAACTCTCACTGCTCTGCAGTGAAACCCCCAGCTCAACTGCCGCAGGTACAGTGGATCTACATAGCCGAAGCATGCAAAGAAGTTGCTCTGCTCAATACAAGCTGTAGAGGAGCAGTGAGAGAAGTAAGCTCTGAGTACATTCCTTGGCAAGAGATACCAGACCACCTTTTATACTCATGCTGTTGACTCCAACTACCGCACCTTTATACTCACGTTTTACTGCCTAGGAATCAGTTTTAATATCACTGGCATTTTCTGTGAAATGTGTTATTTACAGCAGCAGTACATTGCAATACAAAATATTACAACAAAACTATAAATTCTCATAAGAAATATATATAAAAATTAAATACAGTAATTACAGATCTTGGAGTAGGATAAAAGGTTGGTACAATATTGTGGTCAAAGAGCCAATACTGTGCAGTTCTGTTTTTTGTTCAATGTAATGAACAGTATTAACCATCATTTCCTCGCTCCCACCTATGAACACTCATTGAGACAATAACATATTTTCCAACCATTAGGATTTCAGTCATCCAACCTTGAAGAGTCTGCATCGAGAACAACTTATATGGAGCCTTTCAAATACTCATCTCCTGGAAAGGTACCTGCATGAAATGGAGGAGGGTGAAACACAACAGATTATACAGCAGGTTATTCAACAGTTCAAGGAAAAGATCCGTCCCAACCTGGACAAGTTTCAGAAAGGTAGGTTATACTTTATTGGAAAGCTGGACAAGTTCCTGATGAGTCCGTGTTCTGGCCTGCCCTATGGTTTATTTCTGCACAAGCTGCCTAGTCTGATCCCACAGTTCCGTTCACTTCTTATATGAACAGTCTATTAGTTATTTCTGGTGGATTTAGCTTGTGACCTCTGCCAGAATAGATCCCACAGCCCAGGAGAAAATGGGCGTCTTGCTGAGTTACCATTGCTGGTAGAACAGAATTGCACCATATCTCTTGTTGACAAGTGATAGCTGCTTGGTGACAGGGCTGATCAGAGGGAATCCAGGAATGGCATGTAATTATCTGTTTGCTGGAGTACTTTGTTAGTGAAGTTGTTTGTACCCGTGGTTTTGGAACCATTAATTTTTTATGTGCAATGCTTCGGCCAGATCTAGAATTAGAATCAGAATGAGGTTTATTATCTCTGATTTATATGACATGAAATTTGTTGTTTTGTGGCAGAAGTACACTGCAAAGATAGAAAATCACCTTGAAGTACAAGGTAAATAATGCAATAAAAGGAACAATGAGGTAGTGTCGTAATTTCATGGACTGCACACCACTGCTGTTAACACGTGGTTATCTGAGTTACTGTCACTTCCTGTCAGCTTGAACCAGTCTGCTTATTCTCCTCTGACCTCTCTCATTAACAAGGCATTTTTTGCCCACAGAACTGCCTCTCACTGATTTATTTTTTGTTGTACAGTTGGCCCTCCTTATCCGCCAGGGATTCGTTCCGGGACCCCTCGCGGATAGCAAAATTCACGGATGCTCAAGTCCCTTATTCAACCTGTGTCAATTCAGTGGATCTTAGGACCCAGCGGAACCCCAGACCTTATTTAACCTGTCTCAGTGTGGTGGACATTAGGACCCAGGGGCAGAACTCTAAATCTGCAGTGTTTCTGTTCACGAAAATAATCACATTTACGATTGAAAATAAAGTGGAAATAATAAAGCGATCAGAAAGAGGTGAAACGCCATTGGTCATTGGAAAAGTGTAAGGCTACATTTGGTCAACGAGCAGAACAATTTTAAAGGATAAAGTGAGAAAGGCTCTGCCCCAAAGCTACAATTATTACTAAGCAACGCAGTGGTTTAATTATTGGGTTTTGGGGTTTTGGGTTTTTGATCCTCCACATCAACCCGCCACAGTGGAGAGTGCACTCGGGAGTGGTCTGTCACTCAATCAAACTCGGCGCTGAAACATACGTTCTTAAGTGTTTTATATGCATAGAAAGGTAAAATATATACTACATACTAAGACAAACATTTGACTAACTGACGCTAAGTAATACTGGATTTACCTGTTCCGACTTACTTAGTAAGAGAACCTCTGATCTTTTTTATCCCGATGCATGATAACCCACACACATCCTCCCACATACTTTAAATCATCTCTAGGTTACTTGTAATACTTAATACAATGTAAATGTTATGTAAAATAGTTGCTGTACTGCATTGTTTAGGGAATAATGACAAGAAAAAAAAGTCCGTACATGCTCGGCAACAAGTGCTGGAAGAGCACTTCCAGGTTTTCAGGATTTGCGGTTGGTTGAATTCGTGCATGTGGAATTCGCGGATAAGGAGGGCCAACTGTAGTTCTTTACTGCACCATTCTCTGCAAACTTTAGAGACTGTTGTGCATGAAAATCCCAGGAGACCAGCAGTTTCTGAGGTCCTCAAACCATCCTGTCTGGTACCAGCAATCATTCCAGTCAAAATAACATTGCATACCTATCCTAACTTATCCTAAGAGGTCATGAACCTCTTGACCATGTGTACATGCTTTTATGCATTGAGTTGCTGCCACATGATTGGCTGCTTTAGATATTTGCATTATAAATTGGTGTACAGGTGTATCTAGTAAAGTAGCCACTGAGTGTATAAGCCCATACCCAAATTGAAGGTCAAAGACCGAAGATCAAAGTACCTGGATTGGCATGTTTGGGGTTTGGAGGTCAGCGAGTTTATGAGTCCAACCAGGGATTGGAGCCTTGAGGCCTGATGTATGTAAGTCTGGGCCAGGAGGCCTGTCCGTGTGTGTGAGTGGGAAAGGCTGTTATTTTGTTTTGTTGTTGTTTGTATTGTTCTGCTGAACATCGTGGGAATGCATTGTTGGCAAACGAATAGGTGGTGACACTTGTGGGCTGCTGTCCATCAAATCCTCAGGTTGTCTTGGTTGTTAACATAATCGATACATTTCCCTGTATGTTTCGTTGCACCTGTGATGAATGAATCTGGATCAGAAAATGCTGCATGCTGGCATGGTCGCTTCACCTGATGAGCAGTCACAAACAGTGCAATCGTCAGCATACAATGACCTTTCGTTGGAAGGGTCATTGATGTTGCGATTGAAGATGCTCTAAGTATCTCCTCCAGTGACACCTTGGTGCTTGGATGACTGACCTCCAACAACCACAACCATCCTCCTCTGTGCAAAGTTTGATTCCATCTCCTGACTTTATCATCTTTAAGACCATTGACCAGCTCTACCAGGGTATCCTGAGGAGACAGTTGGTCGTGCTGCCTTAGAGTCAAGGGTAGCTACTCCTACCTCGCAACAAGAATTCAGCTCATTTGTGCACGTGTGGGAGATGGCTGAAAGATGATCCTGGCAAAGCCCAAACTATTTGTGAGTACTGTAGTTTATTGATGGAGAGGAGGACTTTGGTCAGAAAGCAACTGTTGAATAAGTGTCTTCTCATTCTAAACTATTATTCAATTTTGATATAAAAATTTCTCAGCTTTAAGCTTTACAGTTTCCTCTGCAGACTTCAACTGTGGTGGACTTCAGGCTTCTAAACCTCCTGCCTAATGGTACCCGTGAGAAGATGCCATGGCTCAGATGGCAAGGGATTTTTGGTGGTGGATGTTGCCTTCTTGAGGCAATGTCTCATGTAGACATTGGTGGGTGTAGATGTGCCTGTAATGTACTGGGCTGTGTGTGATGTTGTGCTAACCCTTTCCGCTACATTGATCTCCAGTTTTTCTATCATCTAACAGTCTCCAAAATGTCCCTAAGGTATCTGCTTTTACCAGCATGTCTGCAGGGCATTCAAATCACCAACAACTCTTCGTGCAAAATCCTTACTCTGACATCCCCCCTTATACTTTGGTCCAATCACCTTAAAATGATGCCACCTAATAGTAGCCATTTCCACCCTGGGAAAATGTCTCTGGCTGTCCACTCAACCTAAGCTGCTTAGCATCTTGTATACCTCTGTCAAGTTGCCTCTCATCCTCCTTCGCTCCAAAGAGCCCAAATTCGCTCAACCTTTCTTCATAAGTCATCTCTCCAATGCAGACAGCATCCTGGTAAGTCTCCTCTGCACCCTCTATAGAGTCTTCACCTCCTTCCTAGAATGAAGTGACCATAACTGGGCAGAATATGTGGTTTAACCAGGGTTTTATAGAGCTGCACTATTACCTCAGGGCTCTTGAACGCAATCCCACGACTAACAAAGCCAACCAACAGATGCCTTCTTAACAACCCTATCAACTTGTGCAGCAACTTTGTGGTATCTATGGATGTGGATCCCAAAATCCCTCTGTTCCTCCACACTGATAAAAATCCTCCCATTAACTCTGTATTCTGCCTTTCAATTCGGCCTTTCAAAATGAATCACTTCACAATTTTCCAGAATGAATTCTATCTGCCAGTTCTCAGCCCACTCGGCACCCTGTCTATTCCAAGTTGTAACCTACAAAAACCTTCTACTCTATCCACAGTACTACCAACCTTTAAGTCATCTGCTAATTTATTAACCCACCCTTCCACTTCCTCATCCAAGTCATGCATACCATCACAAACAGCAGGAAATCTGAGAACAGATACCTGTGGAACAGCATTGTTCACTGACAACATAGAACATAGAACATTGGAGAACAGGGTTAGGTTCTCCAGTCCACAATGTTGTGATGAACTAGCTAAAAAGTATTTTAAAAAAAACACAAAAACTAATCCCACCTACCTACAAGATATCCATAACCCGCCATCTTCCTCATATTT
This sequence comes from Hypanus sabinus, assembly GCF_030144855.1. NCBI lineage: Eukaryota > Metazoa > Chordata > Chondrichthyes > Myliobatiformes > Dasyatidae > Hypanus > Hypanus sabinus. The sequence continues at coordinate 15,497,281 of NC_082726.1, forward strand.
GTGTGTCCAACTAAACGTCTCTTAAAAGCCTCTAACATGTATGCCCTTACCACCATACAAGGCAGCTTATTCCAGGCATGCACCACTTTCTGAGTAAAAAGTTACCCCTTACCCCTCAAAGTGTTGCAGAGGGTGTGGAGTCTGTAGGTTGGGTTGACGCAGAATCTGGCTGTGGTTAGGGAGGGATGGATCTGATGCAACCATTTGGGAGGGCAAATGAAGCCAAAGGTTTTGGAACTGGAGATAGGGAGGTGGCTTGTACCTGAGCTCCCGTATGTCCTCAGCACATCACAGGAACCAGTTTCCCCACCTGGGAATTGGTAAATTCATGCAGCCACGCTGAGTTCATCAATGTCATCAACTTTGCTTCCAACTTCTACCCTGCCGTTATATTCACCTGGTCCGTTTGTGACATCTCTCTCCCCTTTCTCCATCTCTGGAGGAAAAACTGTTGACCAACATCTTTTATAAGCTTATCACTTCTCAAGTCTTTCCACCCTGTCTCCTGTAAAAATGCTTTTCCCTTTCTCAGTTCCGTCGTCTCCACAGCATCTGTTCTCAGGATGAGGCTTTCCTTTCCAGGACATCAGAGATGACTGCCTTCTTCAAAGAATGGTGCTTCCCTTCCTCTAGCTTTGTTGCTGCCATCACCTGCAGCTCCTTCATTTCCCAGACATCCATGCTTACCCCACCTCCCTGCCATCTTAACAGTTCCTCTTGTCCTGACCTACCACCCCATGAGCCTTTGATTCAAACACTTCATTCTCTGCAACTTCCCCCACCTCCAAGGGGATCCGACCACCAAAAACATCTTTTCCTTCATCTCCAACTCTTTAACTTTCCTACCCACCTGGCTTCATCTATCATAGCTATCCTCCTTTCCCTCCTCCCACCTTTTTATTCTGTCATCTGCCTCCTTTCCTTTCCTTCGAAGAAGGTTCTTAGCCCAAAATGTTGAGGGTTTGTTCAATTCCATGGATGCTGCTTGATCTATAGAGCTCCTCCTGCATATTGTGTTTGTTGCTGCAGAGGCACTGAAAATATGTACTGGATGAATACTGTGTTTCTGTCATCACAAACAGAAGGATAAGATAGGTATTGGCATTAAAGAGAAAGGAAGTGAATTATTGAAATGATAAATGTAGAGTGAGAGAGGTCATTTTAAAGAGTGTGGTATCTTTAATGTGAATAATTGATTAATTTCAGATGAAATATATTCTCAGACTCCCAAAGAAAATAGGAATGGAATTGCAGTGACTATGGATTTGTAATGATATTGGTTTATTATTGTCGCATGTATCAAAATCCAGTGAAAAGCTTCTCTTGCACAATGTTGATATGGATCAGATCATTACACAGTTCCCTGCGGCAAAACAAAATAAAACAACAACAATGCAGAATAAAGTGCAACAGCTACAGAGAAAGTGCAGTGAAGGTAAACAATCAAGTGCAAGATCAACAGAAGTAGATTATGAGGTGAAGCATTCATCTTATCACACATGAGTTATGTTCTAGAGTCTGATAACAGCAGTGTAGGAGCTGTCCTTGCACCTGGTAGAATGTGGTTTAGGTTTTTGTATACTCTGCTCATTGTGATAGGGAGAAGAGGGACTGTCCAGGGTGATAATACCGGCTGCTTTACGGATGCAATGAGAAGTGCAGACAGAATAGATGGAGGGGAGGCTGGTTTCCATAATGCCCTGACTGCGTCCACAACTCTCTGTAGATTCTTGCAGTCACATGCATAGCAAGCAGTTATGCATCCATGTAGGATGCTTTCTATGGTGCATCAATGAAAATTGGTAAGGGTCAGCAGGGACACGCTGAATTTGTTTTAGCTTCCTGAGGAAGTAGAGGCACAGGTGAGCTTTTTCAGCTGTGGTGTCTACTTTGTATGTAGTTGGACAGGTTAATGGTGATGTTGAGAAAAATTACTGGCCATCCTTTTCTTGTGCTCTGCCTGTAAAATGATTCTGTTGTTAAGGAGAAGGAAAGCAATGGACCAAGAAAATTAAGTGGTGGTCAACCACCACACCTTGTAAAAATGGACACGCCTCCTGCAGCCTGTAATCACACTTTTCTAACTGTGTTACATGGATGTCTTTAGCCAAGTCTGACAGGGATTTCAGTCCTCTCCCAGCTGCTGCAGACTGCAGAGGTTAGGGAAGTCGCACTACCACCAGGTGGTGGTTCTGCAAGTCTTTGGCACAGGTCCACACAAAAGCACTGAGTGGAATCCCTGTAGTTACTAGCCGACTGACCCGGTGAAGAACACTTGTATTATAGTTGGTGAGCTCTGGCAAGATATGGTACTTAGTGCCTACACTCCCTACCTGGCATCTGTTGAAGACAACACAACTGACAGCCCAAGATCTGCCAGTGACTTGCCCCATTCATTTAGACACACTTTTATAGTTGGGGTTCTGAATCTGCCACTGGCCAGGAGTGAGAGGCAGAAAGCTAGTGGTCACTCTTGCAGCCCCTGATGGTGTGTGGTCACCAGCACACTTCCAGAACACTGTACCTTTGTTGCCACCTCAAGTGACCTCAGAAGGGTGACCTTTTGCTGTACAATATCTCCTGACCTCTTCTCTCCCTGACTGCTTAATTCACAAGGTGAGAGCATTGGTTACAATGCCCCAGATTTATCACCACAGCTAGCTGTGAGATGGTGGTGTGAGCTGGTGTTTTGAACCACGTGTTGAGTAGGGAGATGCAGAACTGAAGTCCAGCAGCACTGAAGGAACTAACAGTTATTTCCAAGTCAGGGTGGTGGGTGAACTGGTGGAAACCTTATGCACCTGATGACTTGTCATTGTTGGTGCCAAAAATTGATGTTGCAGTGGCCTTATGAGTAACTTCTGTCTCTGTGCTATGGGATTGAACACAAGGATTGGTGGAAGAAGTGCCAATTAAGCAGGCTGCTTTATCTTGAACAGTATCAAAAATCTTGGGAGTTATTGGGTTTTACTCATGGAGACATGCGAAGAACATTAATCATATCTATGGGGAATCAGATCATTTGCTGCAAGGTACCCAATCTGTGAGCCACTTTTGCAGTCACTGTGTTGCTGCCTTGTTAAGCTTGTGGTCAATGATGACTCTCAGGATGTTTATAGTAAAAGACTTGAAGACAGAGATGCCATTGAATAACAAGCGATACATGTAGAGTCTCTTTCAATGGAAGTGGCTATTGTCTGGTTTTGTGTGGCAAGAATGTTGTTTTCCTCCTTTATGCCCAACTTGATTGCTGTCTCGATCTTGGTCCACAGGCTACTTCATTTGTCAAGGAGTTGCAAAGAGAACTGAACATTGTGCAGATAGTCAATGGACATCCTTACTCCCAACCTTTTTTTCTGTTGTTTCTTCCTCCCTTCACTGACTCCCTCTCTGATCACCACCATTAGTTCCCTCCACAGCTGGCTCAAGTTTCCAGTGAAGGTCAACTTGCTCAGAGTCCAAGTCCCAAAACACTTTCTTCCTCATCTGCCCCATAACCAAAGCTATCCCACCATAAATGCTCTCAGCAAACCTTTAGGCAGTGGAGGTATGAATGATCCTGTAAGCGGTGAGTGTGTTGATGGTGGAGAGCAAGGATACTGAGAGTCTCTGCATTTCCTAATTACCATCCCTTGTCCCCATGGCTGAGTCTCAAAGAACACATGGAATATGGGTTAAATATGGTTGGATCCTGGGCAGGGCAGCAGGAAACCATTCAGCCCACTGTGTCACTGATAGTTTCCTGTACTCTTGCTGTAAACATGAAAGTAAAAGAACAGAGTGAAGGTCAATCCCCAACTACAAAGTCCTGTTCCTAGTCCATGTCCTTCAACAAAATCTCCACAAATCACTACCAATCATATATTTAGGAGTGATCGACATCAACATTTAGAGGAGTATGGATTAATGAAGGAAAGATGTCAAGTCACTTTTTAATGTCATTTCGACCATAACTGCTGGTACAGTACACAGTAAAAACGAGACCACGTTTTTCAGGATCATGGTGTTACATGAAACAGTACAAAAACAACACTGAACTACGTGAAAACAACACAGAAAAAAAGGTTAATGTCTGACCAAAAACTGAATTTTCTGAGTAGGACAAATAATGTTGGTGGAGTATTTCTGAAGGTATTGAAGGTCTTTAGCAAGGTAATGGATAAATCCTAAATTACAGATTGATCAAGGAAGTTCAAGCCCTTGGAATTCAAGAGAAAGTTGCAAATTGGATTAATAATTTGGCCTGTTACAGAAGGGAAATTTCAATGGTTAAAGGGGATTTTCATGATTGGACTGCTGTATGCAGCAGGTTCAAGAGGCCTTGCTTCTTGTGGAATGTATAAATGACCTGAAGTTAAATGTAGAGGCCACAATTCAGAGCTTTGTTAATGATGCCAACACTGGCAGTGTGGCTGAGGGTGAAGAAGACATGTCTGAACTATTAGGAAATATTATTGGTTAGGTTGGGTGGCACAGATGAAAAATTATGAAAAAAATCTGTTGAAGGCAAGTGAGGCAAGAACATGTATGATGAAAGGGAAGGTGTAAGAAATGTAGAGGGACGGGGATGTTGGAGTGCAGGGACGTAACTACCATAGACATCAGATTGGTGGATAAGGTGTTTAAGATGGAACATGGGATCCTGGTCCTTATAAGAAAGATCATGCTGAAACTGCACAAAACATTAATTTGGCCACAAGTTGAGCATTATATACTACTCTTGTCACATTACAGAACATTTGGGGAGTGCCTTTCCTGGTCTATTCTGGGAACAATTGTGACTGAAGATATACTCTTGGGTCTCCTTCAATATATCCTGTCGTTTTTCAGTAATCTCCGCAACTCGTTTTGAAGTGTTGTCCATATGCTTTCTCGCTGTTGTTTCTGACTCAAATTGTATTTTAAGCTGCAAAAACACATCATCCGTCATTCTCATGGAACAGGGACAATGTGTTTTTGGCTTTTCACAGCAGCCAGCCTGGTCCAGAGGCTGGTGACATCAACAGTGCGGGAGAGGTTTAGGAATCGCATATAATGTCCTGGTTAAGGTTTTCACTGCTATGCTATAGGCATTTCATTTTAGCAGTTCTATAAGAGCTGTCTGCTCTGCTTTCAGCCAGTTTGGGTTTGAGCTGAGATGAGGGGCTTTATCGTGCAGCTTGGGACTTAGGCGCCAGCCAATCAGGATGGTGGAATTGGGAGAAGGTTCTACAGAACTCTGGGCGGAGAGGTTTTGTGAAGGACACTGGTGTGAGTCGAGGTCTTTTTTGGTGGGAACTGGGAGAAGGCAGGAAGGAAGATGGCTGAGGATGCAGTCCCTGTTGCACAAGGTACTTTGTGCAGATGAATGGCTTCCGGGAGGAAGGACCAATGGGAGATACTGTGTGTTTGAGATGGATTTCAAGATATTCGGAAAGTGGCATGTGCTTTCATGCAGACTGAGGGTCCAGCGAATGAGTTACAGACCATTTCAAGATGAGCTCCAAATTGTGTGCATATTTGACTGCTTAATTATAATGGCCCCCACTTTCTTTTTTTTAATAACTCTTTGGTTAAGTTAACGTTCATAAGTGTTCTTTGTTTATAACTATATGCAGTGTATGATCTGTTATTTCTTGTCAATGAGAGATCACGGGGGCGGTAAATCACACAGCATTCACACAAACTGGGGTTTGGGTGTGCAAGAGATCCCAACCTCATGGGTCTGGTGGGACCAAAGTCAGATACACCTTAAACATACAGAAAATTGGGTTTCTCACCATGCAGTCCAGTGGCTGTTAGCAAGGGGCTAACAAGCCACATTTCCAGAGATGCCCAGTTTCACACAAGTAGCATGTTCTTCCCAATCTGCTCACATGCACCTCATCTCACTGTGAGCTTCCTCTCCCCAGCCTCCACAGTCTCTGTCACAAGAACCATGCACTGTACCTCACTAAATTATTTTTGAAATAAATATGTCCAGAAATGTATCTTGAATAAATTCGATCTTTCTATTTCTTTCATTTTCCCTCACAGTTGTATAACAGAATATTTCTACCTTTTTCAAGGCTATATTCATGGTGACTGCAATGACTACAACATTCTGCTGGAGCCTGTGAATCAGCTGGCTGATCAGATGCTGGAGAAAATGGAAAAGACTTCCTCAGAGCCAGAGTTACGGATTTCAGGAATCCTGGATTTTGGTGACATGAGCTATGGTTGTTTTGTGTATGAGTTGGCGATAATCATCACCTATCTCATGATTGAGAGAGAAAGCCCTCTGGCTATTTGTGGTCATGTCATCGCTGGCTTTGAGAGTGTAATCCAGCTGATGGAGGAGGAGAAAGGAGCGGTGTTCCTGTTGGTGCTCTGTCGGTTTTCTCAGATGCTGGTGCTGGCCAGGCACAATGTGCTCCTGCATCCAGAGGATGAGGATTACCTCACTATCCACTCCAAGAATGGCTGGAAATGCCTGCACTTATTGTGGAGAACAGGTAAAGAGGCAGTGGAGAAGATCTGGTTTGATATAGCCAAAAGCTATCAGCAATAACACAAGTGCAGTTTGCACACATGTACACACACACACACACACACACACACACACACAGTGAATAACACAAATACAAAGAATTCAATGGGTTAGTAGTATCTGTGGGAGTGGCCGGGATCTGTAGTAAAGTTTAATTTCAAAATTAAACTTTATTCAATATAGTCAAAAGAAGAACACAATGCAAAATTTTTCATGTTCTTATTGGTGTTCAGTCTATATATTTAGTGTTTCTGGTTTTACACCTAGTAGTGTCAACACATCTTTATTTTGTACTGAGCACTATTGCCAGTCATGCTGCACCCAGGGGTGATACACCCTTCCATTGTTTGAGGGACTTCCTCACCAAACTCAGTGCCTTCGTGATCAGCAGCAGAAAGAGCCCAGACAGTGGTCGCTCCGAAAGAGCCTTTGTATTTTCCGTATGAAACTTCAGGGCATCCCTCAGCACGTACTCCTTCAGCCTGGAATGTGCCAGTCGGCAGCATTTCCTTACAGACATCTCACTGTGCTGGGAGACCAACAAATGTTGGGCAGACTTTGAGATGACATGCAGCTAATTAATTATCTTCCAGCAGCAATAGATGTCTGCCTCTATGTGTGCCCTTAGGAATAGTCCTAGATCAGACAGTCTTCTGTAGCTTAGCTTGCATAGCCGCTCTGGGTGAACTGATACAAGGAGACTTATACCCTTCTCTACACCTCTTTACCTGCAAAGAGGAGGACACCATCTCCTCCCCATTGCAATATGTGTTGGGAGTGATTTTCTGACTGTACTGGAAAGTTCTGATGAGAGAGCCCCTCTCACCACCAGCCAAGCTGGTGCTTTGTGAGTTCTGCTGATGAGTCATTGTGCCAGATGATTTGGACAGTCCACTCGGGGGAGCACCCCACATGGAGTCAGGAGGGGGATGGAAGGTGGAAATAGTAACAGAGTCTGGGAGTTGATTACTAGAGACAACAAAGAGTTGCAGCTGATGGAATCTGATAAGAAAAGAAGGTGAGCTGCTAACAGTAAAAAAAACCTTAAAGGTCCAGAAGTTTATTGCACCTTCTCTGTCATCTGCAACCTCTTTAAGGATTTTTATTAAAGTTACATTTTCTTCCAACATTTCTCTTCTTAGTTCCATTTAACATTTAGCAAAAAAAACCTAGGACAGGAGAAGGCCATTAGACTACAGCTGTCTATTCCACAAGCCCGAATCCATTCCTGAGACCTTTTAATAATGGCTAAGTCAGTAAACAGTTTCCTCCATTGACACCTTAGACATGCTGAACAGATTGAGCTAATTTTTAATCACATCAGACTGTCAGGATGTTCAATCATCTCATGGAAATGCTCCACCACTGTGTTTCTATCTTTGGATATTCCTATTGTTACGCCTGCAGCCCCCTCTGTGAGGATCGCAAGATCACTATTGATTTGGGTCAGGAGACCCAGGAAATGAGAGAGAGACGTGCGGAATGTCTCGTTCCCCCGGCGATATAAAGCTACGGGACACGGCCATTGTCTCTTGGAAACAAACTAGTGTATTGCAATACTGTGCTACGTGGAAGCCCTCAGGCAAAGTGGGCTGGTTGAGGGAGGGATTGCCTCACCCCAACCTGATTGACATCTGAGACCCTGTGAGTCAGGATAAAAGAGGGTCTGTGGGAACAGCCCCTCAGACGCACCAGAAGAAACGCTAGCGATCCCGTAATAGCGGAAGCCATTGGGAGGAGGCCACGTGCGTTCGGTTCCACCTGGACTGGGGTTCTCCACCTTGGGAGGATTTCCTGTCCTGGAATCTGTGCAACTGTGCTGGTGGTGCAGTCCCTTGTTGGGAAAGCCATTACCCTCTGGGTGAATTGGTCCATAATTACTAGACGGTAGCTTCCCCACTGCTTTTTGGCAGGGGCTCCATGATGTCCATCTGAATGGTTTCCCAGGGTCCCCTCAGCTGTGGCTGGTTTTCCAACTGTAGCCCACTTCTGACACCAAATGTTGTTGTTTGGACAAAGTCACTGGAGAGAAGCACTGGGAATTATGGAGCACTCTCTTTATTTGGCAAAATGAGATAGAGCAGGCATCAAATTTAGACCCCTTTAGGAGGAAAATAGCTTGCTTGATCTAACACTACACGACAATCTTATATGTTAGAGATCAAAGAAAAATGCAGGGCAATTCCATATTTAGAATGCTTCCTTTGAACTACACACCACCTTCTCACCTCCCTCTTCACACCCATACAGACACACAGATCAGCATTGCCTGGACTTCCAACTAACTTGGTTCACAGTTCTTAGGAACCCATTGTTCAGAGCTGCATTTTAGATTTAATCCACAGTTCAAGTTCGTATCTGAAGACTAGTGGCTGAAGTCAGTTGCTGATGTTATTTGCTATACGTGCTAACCCGAAAAGCGCACTAACACTATCTCATTTGAAAGTCCATTCCTATCACAAATTGCATACCCTTAGTACCAGGTTTGGGGTGGGGCCGGGTGAGTCACTGGCTCTGGGGAAGACTCTTCTATCATGATGTGCTGTCAAGTATTGCTGCTACCAACGGGGCAGTTCCCTATTTGGTTTAATTAGAGTAGAGGTGGAGGAGTGTTGGTGAAAGCAGGTGACACTCAGTTACCACAAGTCAAGAATCTATTCCGTTCTAAGAAAAACAAGAAGGAGACACAGAAAACATTAAGAGAACAGTGTTAACTCAAAACAACCAAGAGATCTCTTCAGGGGAGATGTTCAGAGCTACAGTGTTTAAAGGTTAATAGAAGTTTAGAACTCTTCCAGAGGTGAAAACCACATGACCCTTAAAGTCTATGTTAGCTCTCAGAACCACCCCAACAATCTGTTTCTCCACTTGTTTCCCTGTAACCTTTTCTCTCTCACATTGCTGATTTTCAAACTGCTGATAAGCCCAGCAACCAGCTACACTGGAGGAAATTTGCAAAAACAACTAATCTAAGAATTAGAACAACTTTGGGATGTAGGAAGACACCAAATCACCCAGAGGGAATCCACACAGTGTGAACAGACAGGAGCACTGGAAGTCACAACTGAACCCAGGTTGTTAGAGTTATGAGGCAGAATTGCTAACACAGCACCTTAACCTAGTCTGATCACTGAATGGCCATTGAATGGACAGACTCGAGAGACTGGATGCTTCTTATGTCCATTATTCTGCACAGCAGTGGCTGAGGTCCAGGGCGTAATCAAAGCTGACAAGTCTCAATTGAGATACTAGATCAAAATTCACACATGTACTGGATAACATGGATCGCAATCAAGCTCTGCCCAGTTTCCTGATTGGTATGATTTCAGTTGAAAGTGATTCAGATATCTGATTCACACTTAATTAAATCAATAATAGATCCTCAGGTGATCTGGATTATTGATTTTGTAACTTCAGACAACCCTCACTGACACTACATCACTTACTTTGGTGTCAACTGAAAATTTACTAATGGCATCACTTACATTCACCAAATCCAGATGACAAGCAACAGGGGGTTCAGTATTGATCCCCTTGGCACATCACTGGTTAGACTCCCAAACTGAAACACAACTCTCCAATTTTGTACTCTATTTGCTAACTCACCTTGGATCCCATCCATTCTAATATTCCAGACCAGCAAAGTAAAACCAAGAGGAATATATGACTAGGTTTCATTCCCAGATCAGCTCAATGCCTTTCATGCTCGCTTTGGCTGACAAAACATGGAGGTACCTTCACAAACTCCCATTGCCCCCAAAGACCCTATGATTTCATCTCCATGTGAGGCCAACATGAGAGCATCTTCACGGAAAGCATCAAACCCACTAAAGACCTGTGCTGATCAACTGGCTGGAATGTTCAATATTATCTTTATGCTCTTGCTTCAGCAGTGTGTTGTACCTAACTGCTTCAAGCAGGCTTCAGTTCTACTAGTGCCCAAGAAGAACATGATAACCTGTCTTAATGACTATCATCCAGCAGCACTTACATTGACTGTGACGAAGTACATTGAGAGGTTGGTGATGAAATATAACAACTCCTGCCTGAGAAACAATTTGCATCCACTCCAATTTGCCTAATGTTACAACAGGTCATCAGCAGATGCGTCTTCATTGGATTTTCACTCAACTCTGGAATACCTAGACCAGGGGTTCCCAACCTGGGGTCCATGGATTCCTTGGTTAATGGTACACGTACACAGCATAAAAAAGATTGGAAACACCTGATCTATGTAGTTAAGGTGCATACATCAGGATGTTCTTCACTGACAACAGCTTGTTAATCAATAATATTATCCCCTCAAAACTAATCAATAAGTTTCAAGACCTTGGCCTCAATACCTCTTTGTGCAACTGGATCCTCGATTTCCTCACTTGCAGATCCTAGTCAGTTCAGATTGGCAATATCTCTTCCACAATCATCATCAGCACAGGTGCACCACAAGGCTGTGTGCTTAGCCCCCTACTCTACTTGCTTTATACTTATGACTCTGAAGCTAAAGCACAGCTCCAATGCCATATTTAAGTTTGCTGACAACACCACTGTCACTGGCCGAATCAAAAGTAATGATGAATCAGCATCTAGGAAGGAAAGGCTGAGTGGTGCCATAACAACAACCTCTCACTCAATGTGAACGAGTCCAAGGAACTGATTATTGACTTCAGGATGAGGAAACAAAGGTTCAGGAACTAATTGTCATTGGGGGATCAGAGATAGAGAGGGTCAGCAGCTTTAAATTCCTTTGTGTCATCATTTCAGAAGATCTATCCTGGGTCCAGCACGTAAGTGCCATTATGAAGAAAGCATAGCAGTGTCTCTAATTTCTTAGAAGTTTGTGAAGATTCTGCAAGTCATCTAAAACTTTGACAAACTTCTATAGATGTGTAGTTTAGAATATACTGACTGGTTGCAGCACAGCCTGCTTTTGAAACACCAATGACTTGGAATGGAAAAGCCTACAAAACATAGAAGATACAGGCCAAGGCTTCAAAGGTAAATCCCTCCCTACCTTTGAGTACATCTAGTAGAAGTGCTGTCACAGAGAAGCAGCATCCATTATCACAGACTCCCACCATCCACGTCGTGCTCTCTTCTCGCAGCTGTCATCAGGAAGAAGATACAGGAGTCTCAGGACTCATACCACCAGGTTCAGGAACAGCTATTACCTCTTGGCCATTAGGTTCTTGAATCAGAGAGGACACAGTGTCTATAAAAAATATTCATCCTCCCCCCAGAAGTTTTCATGTTTTATTGTTTTACATCCATTGAACCACAGTGGATTTAATCTGGCTTTTTTGACACTGATCAACAGAAAATGACTCTTTTTCATGTCAAAGTGAAACAGATCTTTACAAAGTGATCTAAATTAATTACAAATATAAAATCAAAATAATTGATTGCATAAGTATTCACCCCCCTTTAATATGACACAGCAAATCATCACGGATGTAGCCAATTGGTTTTGGAAGTCACATAATTAGTTAAATAGAAATCTGTTTTTGGGGACCTGTGTGCAGTCAAGGTGTTTCAATTGATTGTAGTAAAAATACAGCTGTATCTGGAAGATCCTACTGCTGGTGAGTCAGCATCCTGGCAAAAACAACACCATGAAGACAAAAGAACACTCCAAGCGACTCTGTGGAAAGGTTATTGAAAAGCACAAGTCAGAAGATGGATACAGAAGAATTTAAGTCACTGAATATCCCTTGGGGTACAGTTAAGTCAATCATCAGGAATTGGAATGAATATGACACAGCTGTAAATCTGCCTCGAGCAGACAATCCTCAAAAACTGACTGACCGTGCAAGACGGGGATGAGCGAGGACGGCCATCACGAGACAGACCTATGACAATTCTGGAGGAGTTACAAGCTTCAGTGACTGAGATGGGAGAGATTGCACATACAACATCTGTTGCCCAGGTTCTTCACCAGTGGCAGTTTTATGGGAGAATGCAAAGAGAAAGCCATTGATGAAAAATATCATGCTATCTTGGCTAGAGTTAGGCATGTGGGAGACTCTGAGTCAGCTGGAAGAAGGTTCTGTCTAATGAAACTAACATTGAGCTAAACACTACACTGCACATCATTAAAACACATCAACCCTACCATGAAGCATGGTGGTGGCTGCAGCAGGCTCTGAAAGGCTTGTGAAGGTAGAGGATAAAATGAATGCAGCAAAATACAGGGAAATACCGCAGGAAGAAGATTTGCTTTCTAGCAGGATAATGACCCCAAGCATAAAGTTAAAGCTGCACAAGAATGGCTTATAAACAACCAATTTAATCTCCTGGAGTGGCAAGTCAGAGTCTAGACCTCAATCCAATTGAGAATTTGTGGCTGGACTTGAAAAGGGCTGTTCACTGATGATGCCCATGCAATCTGACAGAGATTGAGCAATTTTGTACTGAAGAATGGGGGGAAACTGCAGTGTTCAGATATGCAAAGCTATAGAGACCTATCCATACAGACTCAAAGGTGTAATTGCTGCCAAATGTGCACCTACTAAATACTAACTTGAAGGGGGTGAATACTTATGTAATCAAGCATCTTGTGTTTTATACCTGTAATTAATTTAGATCACTTTGTAGAGATCTGTTTTCACTTTGACACTTTTCTGTTGATCAGTGTCAAAAAAGCCAAATTAAATCCACTCTGATTCAATGCTGTAAAACAATAAAACATGGAAACTTCCAAGGGGGGTGAATACTTTTTATAGGGACCGCAACTTCCCTCAACTTTACTTGCCCATTGCTAAACTCTTCTCACAACCTGTGGACCTACTTTCAGGGACCCTTTATCCCATGTTCTTGATATTTATTGCTTTATTATTTAAAGCTTATGGAGGATGACAATTGATTACAGGGAACTAAACAACACCACTTTGATTACAGCAGCTACAGTGGCAACAAGCCCTGAACTATGATGACCATGTCCAACAGGTCAAGTGTTTAAGCAGGATGGAAATCAGCAGCAGATTTTGATCAACTCCTTTGAGTTAGTAGTGTCAATATAACAATACACAGGTTCCTACTTAACAAACGTTTTCCACAATTCCCCATTGATATTTCACCAGAGACTAGCAGATAGATTAGATCTACACTCATAACTGGACTGTCTGATCCAGTATGTGGATGATCTCCTACAAAAGACCAACATAAGGAAAGAATACTTAACCCTACTAACTCACTAATTCTAACTAATCAAGGCACAGGTAACAAAATCCTGGCTCTCATATTTAGGGATAGCAGTCACCAAAGAAACACAGGAAATAGAGCAGAAACACACTGGGTCTGTGGCTCATTTGCCCTTGTTCAGAAAGGTGAACTTATTGAGGTTATTTCTGGATACTGCTGGAACTGCACTGAAGTTTTTAGCCACAAACTCTGCCCCCTTATGCGAACACCTCTTGGGAGTGGGCACACACACACGGTCTTGGAAATGAAACAGACCCTAGCACAAACGCCAGATTCAAAACTTCCATTCAGACTGGAGGTTGTAGCTACAGATACCACACTCAGGGTAGTCCTATTACAGGAATGTTATGGGAGGTTAGGAACAGTAGTGTATGCCCCAGGCCCCCTGACCCCAGTGGAACAGGATCCCTTTACATGAGTGGCTCTTCCAGCTTTCAGCGTTGTACAGTACTTGTCCTGTATCACTGGACTCAACCCACTAACTGTGCTGACAGAATACACCACTATATGACTGCTTTGGCAACCAGAGACAGACAGGGGCATGAAACTCTACATTGACAATTGTTCATTCTGTGTCTGAATCAATCCAGAATGTGGCAGAAGTGGAGGTTTCTGCCCAAGCCAAATGCCTACCCCCTTCCAGGACTGGGTTATGTTTGTGCCCATATATGTCCTAGGAGAAGGACCAGACAGTATCTCTATATGCAGTAGGGGTTTTCTGGGACCAGTGGGCACCTCAGGAGCTCACGTTCTGGATACCACTGACTACGTCATAATTTGAAACTATAAATAATATGATGTACTGCAATATGATAAAATTCACCCTGCAATTTGAGAAAGCAAAGCTAAAATCAGATGTATCAGTATCACAGTGGTGTAAAGAGAATTACAGAGGCATCAGAGATAAGCTAGTTGGAAAAGGACACTCGAAGGGATGATGGCAGAACAGCAATGACTGGAATTTCTGGGAGTAATTCAGAAGGTATATGATCAGTACAACCCAAAGAAGAGACATTCTAAAGGCAAGATCATGCATTCATGGCTGACAAGGGAAGTCAAAGCCAACATAAAGTCAAAAGGAGGGCATAAATTAGAACAAAAATTAGTGGGAAGTTAGAGGATTGGGAAGTTTTAAAATACCAACAGAAGGTCACTAGAAGAATCATAAAGATGGAAAAGATAGAATATGAAGGTAAGCAAGCCAAACATATCAAAAAGGATACCAAAGGTTTCGTCCGATATATAAAGAGTAAAAGAGAGGGAAGAGTAAATGCTGCAGAGGTAGTAATAGGAGACAAGAAAATGGCGAACAAAGTGAATAAATATTTTGCATCTGTCTTCACTGTGGAAGACACTATCAATATGCCGTAAGTTCAAGAGTGTCAGGGAGCAGACTTGAGTGAAGTTACCATTACTAGTAAGAAGGTGCTTGAGAAGCTGAAAGGTCTGATGGTAGACATGTCACCTAGACCAGATGGATTACATCCCAGGGTTCTCAAAGAGGTAGCTGAAGAGATTGCTGAAGCATTAGTAATGATCTTTCAAGAATCACAAGATCCTAGAATGGTTCCGGAGGACCAGAAAATTGCAAATGTCACTCCACTGCTCAAGAAGGGAGAGAAGCAGTAGTGAGGAAGTTCTTGGCCAGTTAGTCTGACCTGTGGTTGGGAAGATGTTGGAGACAATTGTTAAGGATGTTGTTTCAAGGTGTTCGGAAGTTCATGATAAAATAGGTTGAAGCCAGCATGGTTTCCTTAAAGGAAAATCTTGCCTGACAGATCTATTGGAATTCTTTGAAGAAATAACAAGTAAGATAGACAAAGGAGAATTGATGAGTGTTGTGCACTTGGATTTTCGAAGGCATTTGACAATGTGCCACACATGAGGTTGCTAATAGTCCATGGTACTACAGGAAAGATACTAGCTTGGATAGAGCATTGGCTGATTGTCAGGAGGCAAAGAGTGGAATAAAGGGAGTCTTTTCTGATTGGCTGCCGGTGACTAGTGTTGTTCCATTAGGGTTTGTGTTGGGACTGCTTTTTACAATATACATCAATGACTTAGATGGCGGAATTGATGGCTTTGTAACCAAGTCTGCAGATGATACGAACATGGCTGGAGGAGCAGATACTGTTGAGAAAGCAGGGAGGCTGCAGAAGAACCCCTGGACAGATTAGGATGGGAGAAATGGCCGATGGAATACTGTGTAAGGAAGTGTATAGTCATGCACTTCGTTAGAAGAAATAAAAGCGTAGACTATTTTCTAAATGAAGAGAAAATTCAAAAATCTGAGGTGCAAAGCACCTTGGGAGTCCTTGTGCAGGATTCCCTGAAGTTTAATTTTTAGGTTGAGTCAGTGGTGAAGAAGGCAAATGCAACTTTAGCATTAATTTTCAGAGGACTATAATATAAAAGCAAGAATGAAATGTTGAGGCCTTATAAAACATGGTAAGTTCTCACCTGGAGTATTGTGAGCAGTTTTGGGCACTTAATCTAAGAAAAGATGTGCTGACATTGGGAAGTGTTCAAAGGAGATGCACAAAAATAATTCTGGGAAAGAAAGGGTTACCATTTGAGGACCAATCAATGGCCCTAGGTCAGTACTTACTTGAATTCAGAAGAATGCAGGGAAATTTCATTGAAACCTATCAAGTTATGTCAGATATATTCCAAATAAGAAGAAAGTTTTTGAATGGAGGTAGGACACTACCGTGGCTGACAAGTGAAGTCAGAGAAAAAGTAAAAGAGAGGGCATACAAGGAAGCCAAAGTTAGTGGAAAGATAGAGGATTGGGAAGCTTTAAAAAACTTGTAGGAGGAAACTAAGGTAATTAGGAAGGAAAAGGTGTACTATGACAGCAAGCTGGCGACTAATATCAAAGAAGATACTAAAAGCTTTTTTAAGTATATAAAGGGTAAAAGGAAGTTGAGGGTAGATATAGGACCAATAGAAAATGATGCTGCAGATATTGTAATGAGAAACACAAAGATGTCAGAAGAACTGGATGCATATTTTGCATCAGTCTTCACAGTGGAAGACATCTGCAGTCTACTGGACATTCAAGAGTGTCAGGGAAGTGAAGTACGTGAAGTGAAAATTATGACTGAGAAGGTGCTCAGGGAGCTTAATGGTCTGAGGTTGGATAAATCTCCTGGACCTGATGGAATGCACCCTCAGGTTCTGAAGGAAGTAGTTGGAGAGATTGCGGAGGCATTAACAAAAATCTTTCGAGAATCAATAGATTATGGCATTGTACCAGATGACTGAAAAATTGCAAATGTTACTCCGCTATTTAAGAAGATTGGGAGGCAGCAGAAAGGAAACTATGGACCTGTTAGCTTGACATCAGTGGTTGGGATGTTGTTGGAATCGATTGTTAGGGATGAGAATGTGGAGTACCTGGGGGCACATGACAAGATAGGCCAAAGCCAGCATGGTGTTATAAAGTCGATTCTGAATAAAACTCAGGAGACCAGCTTCTTATAGTTACAACAGTTTATTGTGAACCCTCCTGCAGGAGTTTGAGACCCAGCTGTCAGAGGAAAGACATGTAAGTACTGCCATCATCCGACAAGTGGGCCCACTCTCTCTGGTTACAGCCATATATTTATACATAGTAAGCCCCATACATTACTGTTGCAAGATGATATTTGAACTGGTACACCTACCAAGTCTGTTGGTGCAAAACTTAATTACTTACATGAGTGAGTCCGCTAAATCAAGGTTTAATTACAGATGGATGTACTGTCCAATCCTTATCAGTTATTCCCTTTGCTAGGCCCTGACTTAATTACAGATGGACGTTCATTCCTGTCCTTACCGCTGAGTCTTCCTCTCTCTACTCAAACGAGGGTACAATGTACAATGTTATCAAACTCTCAATGTCTCTCTGCAAACCAAGGGAGAACTAGTATGAGCCAGATTTTTAGCTAACAGTGGAAGACAGAGTTTACTTCAGTTCAAAAATTCTTACTCAGTCCCAATTATTCTTTTAGCCAGAGGTTACATAGGTTCAAAATGATTTTTTATATCCTCACTTCCTCATTCCCTCCTTTTTATTATTTCATGATAACTCTCAAGGCCCAAAGATTACAATCGGATCCCATGGCTGAAGCAGCTAGCCACCAGTGGCCACAAGCATCGCAATACAAGAATGACAGCCATTACAATACTTCCATAATGCAATAGCATACCACCAATATTCTCAAAGAAGCTCCCAAACAACCACCATGTTGTCCTGCTGCAACCTCTATCCTATGTTAGGAATCTTCTGTATTTCCTGGGTTATATGCTCAGAAAGGGACAACATGTTACTAGATTCATTGGGTATGTTGGTACAACATTCTTTCCCTATAATGGTGCATGTTCCTCCTTTCTCTGCCAGAATGAAATCAAAGGCCATCTGGTTCTGTAGGACTGTTTGCCAGATTGCAATCGTTTCAGTGGATATTTCTGTTACTTGGGCCTGTGTTTCTGTCAGGGCCCCTGCAGTATTGTTGGCCAGCTCCTCAAGTGCTGTAGCCAAATTGATTATCTCTCATGAATTCCTGGCTACTCCATAGGAGGCAAAAGCGATCATCAAAAATTGCTCAGTCTCAGTTATACCTCTCCACTGCCTGTTCCAATGGAGGTGATTCTGCAGCTGGGCCATGCTTCCCAGATGGGGTACTAAATATGCCAGGTAACAACAGCCACTTCATCCTTTGCTGGGACTTTGCAGATCCCATCTACTGGCAGTTTTCCTTGGGGGGATCATATATAGGCTCGATTTCCACACATCCAGTGGGTGCTATTTACTGGTTGGGGAGGGTCTGCAGTATCAAAGGTGGTACAGCTGCTATTTCCCAGAAAAACTGCATCTCCCCCCCCCTGGAAATTACAGTAATAGGTGGCATTTACTACTCCGCTGCTAGGCACCCACAGGTATGGCCAGGATGCATGTTTCCCAGTATATGAGGTTCTGTTTGTTGGGAGCCTGAGATACCATCCCTCAAAACACTGACAGCCACAATCACCTCTGACTGGACTATAATTCTGTGCCTCACTTCCCGGGTGTTATTTGAGAAAGTTAGACCCAAGTTAAACAATTTAAAGGCAATGCTACCAGATACTAACAAAGTGTATGTAAACTTCTGACCCACTGGGAAAGTGATGAAAGAAATAAAAGCTGAAATAAATCATTCTCTCTACTATTATTTTGACATTTCACATTCTTAAAATAAAGTAACTGACCCAACCTAACTGACCCAAGACGGGGAATGTATTCTAGGATTAAATGTCAGGAATTGTGAAAAACTGAGTTTAAAGAAAAAACTGTATTTGGCTAAGGTGTATGTAAGGCTGCATCCATACTACGCCAGATAAATCGGTAACCGAAGCTTTTTCTCTTCGTTTTTACCCTCCGTCCATACTAAAATGGCATTTTCGTCCCCTGAAGCCAGAGCTTTTCAGAAACGCTTTCCAGAGTGTGTATTTTTGAAAATGCTGCTCGGGCAGATCAGTATGGACAGGGTAACCAGAGAAATCTAAAAATGATATCAGACGACAGCGTGCCATTTCATTGTTTTCTTGTACGCAACCTAACAATTTCAGAACAGACAGCAACAAGACTGACGCCAGAAGAGTTAGAAATGTACTCACCAAATACTTTGACCCATAACTTACTGAATAAATAAATATACTCACTTTGCCCTGTTTTCTGTCCTTGCCCTTATGAAGGTAGTTTACCTATTTTTGCAAGTACTTCTCTGATAATAGATGTGTAACAGCTTAATATAACATTGAATGGAAATACAAGATAATACTGATACAGATGTGTTTTACACATTTAACAAGGGGCTTTATTAATGCAACAGAGTTAGTCAGTTTTTCAATGTTCGTCATCAGCCGGGTCAATCTATCTGTGAACTCCCTGTCGTTTGCTGCCGTATGCTCCAGTATTTGTTTTTTTTTTATTTTTAAGTTCTCCTGCGCGAGAACCAACAGCTGTCCGCTGTTTTAAGTTTTTCTAGTCTGTAACTACACAAATGCGCACTTTCACAGTGAGATTCGACACCAAACATGTCGCTTGTTTTCAGTAGATGTGTCCTGCGCATGCGCAATAGGAGGAGATTCGCTGAAATCTCCGTTTCAATGTGGATAGAGATATTTTTTAAAACGCCTTGTGTGGACGCCTGTTGTTTTTACGCAAAACTGGCGTTTTCAAAATTATCCGGTCTAACGTGGATGTCTTCTGACTTCAACTGTATATTTCCCCATCTCTTTCCCCAGGGTATGCATATCCAATTTTGCTGGTAGACTTTCTGGGAGCAATCATACATGAGATCATAAATGATTTCAGCTGGTGACAACCCTGTTTTCCCCTGTGGGGTAACGCTCCTGTGGAATAGGGCTAGTGGTAGGACCTTCGACCAAGTGAGTCCAGTCTCCGCCGTTAGTCTGGCCAATTTACTCTTCAGAGTGCCATCGGCTCTTTCCACTATGCCAGCGGCCTGTGGGTGGTGTACACAGTGGAACTGTTGCTTGAAAGTTAGTTTGTTACATACCCCTTTGTTTACTTTTGCCACAAAGTGTGGGCCACTGTCAGAACTCAGCATCTCGTCAGGCCATACCTGGGAATTATTTCCCATAATAGCACTTTCACAACAGTGATAGCAGTATTATTGGTAGTTAGAATAGCTTCAATCCATCTACTAAACACATCTATAATAACTAAGCAGTATCTATAGCAATGTGCTCTAGGCAATTCAATAAAATCAACTTGTTGGCATGAAAAACGTCCACCTGGCAAGGGAGTTGTACCCAGTGTGCAGGGTACAGGTTACCAACCATTCCCTCCTTTCCCAGGTGTGTACAATTGTGTACATAATTGACCAATATTGGTAAAACTCGTGTAGGAACACAAACCTTTCCCACTGGGGTGATCCAAAAAACTAGGTCGGGGTCTTTCTGGCACCCCATCCGGGATCACAGTTTGCGCTCCTCCTCAGAGGCGTCCCCCTGAAAGTATGTACCTCCCACATGTCTGGCAAACCTGTTCTGCTTAAGTCATGGATGGTTGCTTGACGGGAACCCCAGGGGACTACAACTACCAAGGATTGTGCCGCACTTTTCGCTGTCTTATCCGGTCGGACATGTGGGTGTGGGCTGCGTATTTAATAATAGCCAAAAGTCAAGGTAGCTGTAGAGCGGTGAGTAAGCTGTTTACAAAGGTAGCATTACTAATGGGGTGGCCAGAGGAGGTCAGGAATCCCCGATATTCCCAGAGAGCCCCGTAGTCATGTGCAACTCCAAATGCATAACGGGGTCTGTGTAAACGTTCGCACTTTTGTCTGCTGCTAGGATACAGGCACGAGTCAGAGCAAACAGCTCAGCCTTCTGGGCTGAAACAGCTGCTTCAAAAGAGACCTGCTCAATTACTTCACTGTCCGTCACTACCGCACAGTTAGAACAACGTTTCCCTGCTGGATCCACAGAAGAGCTTCCATCCTCATGAAACGTTGCGGAATGGATGGGAGAGTCTGTCCTTCTTTCACGGTGATCCGGACAGGGGAGAAGTCGGTGAGGTCGACTTCACAGCCTGAAATTGCCCAGAGTTGGGGTACAACGTCCCGGGTTTGGTCAATATTGAAAGAATGTCTTACCAGATATCCCATCTTCACCCCAGACTCCTTCCAGTGTCAGAGTTGGCCGGCGGGCAAGTCTTGCCAACCTCCCTTGGTGCTGGAGGCTTGTTTCATCAGGGTGTAGGCAAAGAAATCTAGGCTCTTTGGCTTGAACCCAGGGCAAACCCTAACGGTATTATGAGGAACCACCAGTACTGTCTGTCACCAAAGGAAATCCGGAACTTCGGCCAGCAATGCGCTGCCCTCTCTTCCTTTAGCCTCTCCAATCACCGTGACTGGGCTTCCGTCCCTCGAGGGGTGCATAATATTGGCATTCCTCAGTGGTGCACCCCGTAGGGTCATAGTACAGGGTCACATGGGTGTCGACCGCTGGCAGAGGGGGTTCAGACGAAGTGGAGTCCAGATTAATTGCCCACCACTGGGGGATTGGAAACTGGGGAAGCTGTCAGTTGTTCATTAGTCCCAGGGTGATCCCCTTGTCTGTGCATAGAGTCTCAACTTCCAACGGACAGAGCAAATCCCCCCCTGCTAGATTACACCTCAGACTGGTGGTGACTGTAAATTAAACCTCACACCGGTTCCCCTGGAATTCCACTTGCAGTGGCTGAGTACGTGAATATGTACGTTCCGTGCCTTCGAATCCAGACAGAGTGAATGTAGCGATCGATAGCTGGAATCCCTGTTCCGATACTATTTCCTGATCGAGAATGGATGTGGTTGCTCCTGTACCAATCATAAACGGAATTGGAATTCCAGCAACTTGCAATATCACATTGGGCTCTTCTTGAGAGGTGGTATTCACAGTAGGGAGCATCCTTGCTTGTCAATTTCTAAACAGGTTGTTGTCCCCACCTGTCCCTTGGTAGGCTTTTGTTCCCATGGGCATCTCGCCCTCCAGTGCCCACGACGTCCACAATTGAAGCACACCCCACTTGGTCCGGGGTAGCCCCCCCCCCATCCCATACCCATTGCCTGTCAGTGATGACAGTCCGCACGGTGGACCAGACCTATCATTCCTAGAATCCTGACGGTTGGATGGAAGTCATTGGGCTAGCATTCTATTGGGTCCTGTCCAATAAGAGTCTGGGTTACCAGGGTACGGCCAATCAGGAAAATGATCCCAGTTCTGATCCCCAAACATAGCCCACACGTGTCCTTCTCCCTGCTGAACATATTCATCTTTAATATTAGTTCCCATCAGGGTTGACTGGAATTCGAAAGCCAGATCCCATTAGTATGTCAAAGCTCGTCGCATTTGATTTCGGTCATTGTCAGTCCAATTCATATTATTTGTTTTAATCATGTTGGCTAACTTAGTTGGTAAGCATTGGAGCAGTAGTACATTAAGCTGGGGGATGGATTCCCATTATCAAAGGCTTTGTCTCCTGTGAAAGTGCCGTAGCAGGCCACAAATCGCTCCCAGTTGTCTGGTCCCGATTCCCCAGGCTTATAGGTTTACATTCAAATACTTTAGTGATGTTTACAGGTTGCTGGAGAGCCCTTTCCAAGGCTTAAATAATCTGGTCTGTCTGTTCCTTCTCATTAGGGTTTCCCGCCTGTAACTCCCGATAGGTTTGGTATCTTAATTCTGCCTTCCATTTCCACCTCTCAGCATCTGAGAGAATCATGCAGCAGAGACTGAATAAGTCTTGCAGGGTCACATTAAACATTTGTAAAGTACTGCGGAGATACTGAGCAAACTGTGCTGGTTTTTCTTTTCTATCTGGGGCCTGATTCATGATCATTATCATTTCTTAAGGCTTCCAGGGTGCATACACAGGAATCACTGAGGGCTGTCCCTCCTCCTGCTCATGGATTGGACAGCATTCATGTGGGCAATTGTCCTAGTGGAGCCGATAACTCTGGGGTTTTATTGGATTCTTCCCTCCCCATCTCGGAACAATCCTCGGTATTCCCTTTCTGGATCTCAGGGTATAAGGACCACCCCCCCCCCCTTCCCTGCCACCGCTGCTTTACCCGAGCGGCCACCGTGGGAGGATTGGGGTTCGGGAGCACTGTGTGCACTTGGCCACTGGTAAGGTGGGGGGGGGGGGGGTGTAGAGTGGGTGTCCACTCCTCATCGCAGTCACTGTCCTCAAACAGAGTCGGTATGCCAAACATGGGTTCAGGATCCCTTGTTTCCCTATTAGTTTGAACTTTAGACTGATATTCCTGCCCTTCACTCCTATCTAGGTCAGCCTTGGAATGCTGACGTTGTTTTTCCTGCTCTCGTTTTCGGCGCCCATCCCCATTCACACTCCGCCTTTAGCGTCTCCCAACCTTTTGGCATTCCTTCTGCAGTACATACCTCTACCCCTTTGTCACATGCATTATTCCTCCAACTTGCTGATAATATACTGTTTCACTTTACATCTGCCTTTTCCTTCCATTCCCTTTTCAACAATTTCCACAGTTCTTTTTCCATTCCAGATTTACTGCTTGTTCTCATGACGTAATATCCCAGGTTCCCCGCCATTGGCCACATTTTGTTCCCCAATTTCTTAATCAACGCTGCATTCAACATTCGCAAATCTTCTTCCTTTTCTGGAAATCTCTCACACATATTGCGTAGGGCTATTCCTGGCCCGCTCGTATCAATCGACTACAATTGACCCATGTTCTCTAAGTAATCTAGCCGGCACTAAGCCTCCTGCTCAATTAATAAATCAGATAAATTTACTCTGCTTGGCACCTCCTGCACAAATGATAAATTGACCTGGCACGAATGCCTCCAGCCCAATTAGTAAAATTTACCCGGTACCGCCTCCTGCTCAATTAATAAACTGACCTACCTTATACAAGACTCCCAGCAGGTTCTTTCCCGATCCCGTCAAGGTTATGCGATCAGCCTTGGGCGAGGGACCATGCCTCCGAAGGAACTAACGGAGAGCGACAAAAGGTAAAATACCTACTGGGTGCCCAGTCAGTCTCCGCAGTTCCCAGAGTATTCCAGCCACTTACTCAGCCCGTCTGCTTGGCACTCCCTCTATTGGGATCCTGTTTGTGACGGCAAATGTTACAATCAAATCTGAATAAAACTTGGGAGACCAGCTTCTCATAGTTACAACAATTTATTGTGCACCCTCCTGCAGGAGTTTGAGACCCAGCTGTCAGAGGGAAGACATATAAGTACTGCCACCATCCGACAAGTGGGCCCACTCTCTCTGGTTACAGCCGTATATTTATACATAGTAAGTCCCATACATTACCGTTGCAAGATGACATTTGAACTGGTTCACCCACCAAGTCTGTTGGTGCAAAACTTAATTATTTATATAACAGAATCTGCTAAATCAATGTTTAATTACAGATGGATGTACTGCCCAGTCCCTATTAGTTATTCCCTTTGCTAGGCCCTGACTTAATGACAGACAGGCGTTCATTCCTGTCTTTATCGGTGAGTCCTCCTCTCCCTACTCAAATGAGGGTACAATATATAATGTTATCAAACTCTCAATGTCTCACTGCAAATCAAGGGAGAACAAGTATAAGCCGGATTTTAGCTAAGTGCGGAAGACAGAGTTAACTTCGGTTCAAAACTTCTTATTCAGTCCCAATTATTCTTTTAGCCAAAGGTTACATAGGTTCAAAATTATTTTTTTTATATCCTCAATTCCTCAATGGTTTCCTGAAAGGAAAATCCTGTCTAACTAACCTACTGCAATTTTTTTGAGGAAATTACAAACAGGGTAGACAAAGGAGATGCAGTGGATGTGGTGTATTTGGAATTTCAGAAGGCCTTTGACAAGGTGCCACACATGAAGTTGCTGAACAAGATAAGATTCCATGTAGTTACAGGGAAGTTACTAGCATGGGTGGAGCATTGGCTGATCGGCAGAAAACAGAGTGGGAATAAAGGGATCTTATTCTGGCTGACTGCCGGTTACCGGTGGAGTTCCAAAGGGGTCGGTTTTGGGACCGCTGCTTTTTACGATGTATGTCAATGATTTGGACTATGGGATTAATGGATTTGTGGCTAAATTTCGAGCAGGTAGTGTTGAGGAAACAGAGAACCTGTGAAGAGACTTAAGATAGTTTAGGGGAATGGCCAAAGAAGTGACAAATGAAATATAATGTTGGAAAGCGTATGGTCATGCATTTTGGTGGAAGAAATAAACAAGTAGACTATTATTTAGATAGGGAGAGAATTCAAAATGCAGAGATGTAAAGGGACTTGGGAGTCCTTATGCAGGATATCCTAAAGGTTAACCTCCAGGTTGAGTTGGTGGTGCAGAAGGCAAATGCAATATTGGCATTCGTTTCTAGAGGTATTGAATATAAGAGCAGGGATGTGATGTTGAGGCTCTATAAGGCACTGGTGAGACCACACATAATTGTGTTGTGTGCAGTTTTGGGCTCCTTATTTTAAAAAGGATATACTGACATCGGAGAGGGTTCAGAGAAGATTCACAAGAATGATTCCAGAAATAAAAGAGTTACTGTATGAGGAACGTCTGGCAGCTCTTGGGCTGTATTCCCTGGAGTTCAGGAGAATGAGGGGGGATCTCATAGAAACATTCTGAATGTTAAAAGGCCTGAACAGATTAGATATGGCAAAGCTATTTCCCATGGTAGGGGAGTCCAGGACAAGATGGCACAATTTCAGAATTGAAGGATGTCCATTTAGAACAGAGATGTGGAGAAATTACTTCAGTCAGAGGGTGGTAAGTCTGTGGAATTTGTTACCACGAGCAGCTGTGGAGGCCAAGTCATTGCATACATTTAAGGCAGAGATAGATAGGTTCTTGATTAGCCAGGGCATCAAAGGATATGGGGTAAACACGAGGATATCTGCAGATGCTGGAAATTCGAACAACACACACAAAATGCTGGTGGAACACAGCAGGCCAGGCAGCATCTATAGGAGAAGCACTGTCGATGTTTCGGGCCGGGACCCTTCGTCAGGACTAACGGATATGGGGAGAAGGCAGGGGAGTGGGGACGATTGAAAGAATTGGATCAGCCGATGATTGAATGGCGGTGCAGACTTGATGGGCTGAATGGCCTATTTCTGCTCCTATATCTCATAGTCTTATAAAATTTTGAATAGCCTTATAGAATGGATGTGGAGTTTGCTAGGTCTGGAGGGTACAGACTCCTAATAGAGAGATGTCTATTTAGAACAGATGATGCAGAATCCCTCTCGCCAGAGAGTGGCGAATCTGTAGAATTTGTTGCTACAAGTGGCTGGCATTGGATATATTTAAAGCAGAGGTTGATAGATCCTTGATTCGATCTTGATAGCTTAATGAAGGGTTATGGGGAGAAGGCAGCAGATTGGGGTTGAGAGCCATGATGAAACAACAGAGCAGACTCAATGGGCCAAATAGCCTAATTCTGCTCCAATACTTGCGGTCTTTGGTCTAATATTATGTTCCTAAGATACTGTAATTACTTCCAGTTTAAGATGGTGCTGCTGAGGACATGTGACAACTTACTAGCAGTTTTCAAAGCAGGAAATACAACTAAATACTTTATTAATAACACTTTTTCTTTAAAAAAATGGTAAATGATAATCAGGAACAATGAAGAGGCAAGTGAAGGCAAGGCAGATTCGAGCATCGAGGCATGTGGGTGTGATGCAAGGCCGGAGTGAGGTGGAGGCATAAGATACAGGAGCAGAATTAGGCCATTTGGCCCATCGAGACTGCTCTGCCATTCAATCATGTCTGATCCAATTTTCCTCTCAGCCCCAACTGCCTTCTTCCCGTATCCATTCATGCTCTGACAAATCAAGAATCTATCTACCTCTGTCTTAAACACACTTAAAGGCTTGGGCTCCAGAGCTCTTTTGAAGTTTCAGCACATCATTTCTAAGATAAGGGGCCCAAAATTGCTCACAATATTCTAAGCAAGGCCTCACCAATGCTTTATAAAGTCTCAACATTACACCCATGCTTGTATATTGTAGTCCTCTTGATATGAATGCTAACATCACATTTGCCTTCCACACATCAGACTCTACCTGCAAACTTACCTTTAGGGAATACAGATGGCTCCCGTTTTTCAAACGTTTGCTTTACGACAGCTCACTGTTACGAAAGACCTACATTAGTACCTGTTTTCGTGAACCAAAGAGGACTTTCGCTTTTACGAAAAAAAGGCACCTGCCTTATATGCGTGTTTACCCCAAGAAAGGCTACCATGACCGTGAAGCCTTGTGTGGGCAGTTGTGTGTGCATGCGTATGCATGTATGTGCGCATGTGTGTACATGCTGACTTTTCTCCTCCAAATCGATTTTGGCTCACTGTCTTCTTCATTTTACAACATTTCGGCTTACAAACAGTTTCATAGGAACGCTCTACTTTTGGATAATGGGGGAAACCTGTACCGCACAAGGTCTCTCAAGTCCCTTTGAACAATTTTTTTGTATTTTCTCTCCTTTTAGAAAATAGTCAACCCTTTGATTTTTTCTACCAAAGTGCATGACCATACGCTTCCTGACATTATATTCCACTTGCCATTTCTTTGCCCATTCTCCTAATTTGTCTAAATCCTTCTCTCTATTTCCTCAATACTACCTGCCCCTCCACCTATCCTCATGTTGTCTGCAAAGCCATCAATTCCACCATCCAAATCATTAACGTATAATATAACAGACCCCTGTGGAACACCATTCGTCACTGGCAACCAACCAGAAAAGGCTCCCTTTATTCCCACTCTTCACCTCCTATCAATCAGCCACTGTTTTACGCATCTTTCCTCTAATACCAGGGGCTCTTAACTTGTTAAGCAGACTCGTGTGTTACCTTGATAAAGGCTTCTGATTGTAATTTCATTCATTTCCTCTTATTTACATCTCATTATACATTAACCTTTACCAGCCAATTTCAGCCATCAGCACCACCATCATGTCCCCATTCTTACAGTCTTACCCAAAATGTTAAATCCTTTTTCAGTCATGCTGCCAGCATCTTCTGATTTTATTGCACAGTTCTAGTAACTTCATTTTTAAATTGGTACACATTGAATTTAACATAGCAAAACCATTTTCAAAACCAAATTATTGACCTTATTTGTGATGATTACAAAGATCCTGCTACATCTAACCTCAGAACGAGAAGACGTCAGAGCAAGATTGCAGTATCAGAGAAACATCAGGGAGTGCCGTGTACTTTGCTTCACAACCACATGGCTCATCTCTAGCATTCCAGTTGCAGTGCTTCAGCCTGAGGACTTCATCTTCCATCACATGAACTGGACAATGCTGGTGCACAGACATGGCAGTTCTGTCTCAATCCTGCTACACTGACCCAACACTGGTGGTCAAATGTCATCCATTCTATCTGCCGAGGGAGATTTCCATCATCATCCTACTTACAGTTTATATCCCCCTGGCCAACATCAGACTAACATTGGAGGAGCTGAGCATCATGATCAGCAGTAACGAGACAGTGCACCCTGATGCCTTCCTGATCATTGCAGGGCACTTCAACCAGTCCAGCTTGAAGAAGTCTCTGACCAACTATGACCATCAGGTAACCTGTGGAACCAGAGGAGCCACAGTACACAATGGTGATAACATTGTGTTTCCATATTTCTTACGAGGTAAATCTCTAATTCTTTTTTCTTATTCCCTATCAATTTCATGGTTCACCTTTGCCAGCATCTAAAAGTTTCAAATAATATGTCTTTTCCTTTGGACTAATACAGTCTTTACCTTTTGTCAGGAATGGTTAGATCAAATTTTCAGTTTGGTTTTGTAACCATCTATTAATATCTTTCAACACTGGGATTATTAGGTAGATTAACATAAGTAAAGTGTACTCTATGTTTGCAGATTATGGTCAAGAGTATGAGAATCACTTCACTCATTTCAATAAACAATATTTATTGTTTGGCCCTACTAGCCAGCACCGCAATTCACTGTGATCATGGCTGATCATACACAATCAGTACCCCGTTCCTGCCCTCTCCCCATATCCCTTGACCCCGCTATCTATAAGAGTTCTATCTAACTCTCTCTTAAATGCATCCAGAGACTTGGCCTCCACTGCCTTCTGGGGCAGAGCATTCCACATATCCACTACTTTCTGGGTGAAAAAGTTTTTCTGCATCTCTGTTCTAAATGGCCTACCCCTTATTCTTAAACTGTGGCCTCTAGTTCTGGACTCACCCATCAGCGGGAACATGCTTCCTGCCTCCAGCGTGTCCAATCCCTTAATAATCTTATATGTTTCAATCACATCCCCTCTCATCCTTCTAAATTCCAGTGTATACAAGCCCAGTCACTCCAATCTTTCAACATATGACAGTCCCGCCATTCCAGGAATTAACCTTGTGAACTTACACTGCACTCCCTCAATAGCAAGAATGTCCTTCCTCAAGTTTGGAGACCAAAACTGCACACAATACTCCAGGTGGGGTCTCACCAGGGCTCTGTACCACTGCAGAAGGACCTCTTTACTTCTATACTCAATTTCTCTCGTTATAAAGGCCAGCATGCCATTAGCTTTCTTCACTGCCTGCTGTACCTGCATGCTTGCTTTCATTGACTGATGTACAAGAACACCTAGATCTCGTTGTACTTCCCCTTTTCCTAACTTGACTCCATTTAGATAGTAATCTGCCTTCCTGTTCTTGCCACCAAAGTGGATAACCTCACATTTATCCACATTAAACTGCATCTGTCATACATTCACCCACTCACCTAGCCTGTCCAAGTCACCCTGCATTCTCATAACATCCTCCTGACATTTCACACTGCCACCCAGCTTTGTGTCATCGGCAAATTTGCTAAAGTTACTTTTAATCCCTTCATCTAAATCATTAATGTATATTGTAAACAGCTGCGGTCCCAGCACCGAACCTTGCGGTACCCCACTAGTCACAGCCTGCCATTCCGAAAGGGACCCGTTAATCGCTACTCTGTTTCCTGTCAGCCAGCCAATCTTCAATCCATGCCAGTACTCTGCCCCTAATACCATGTGCCCTAATTTTGCCCACTAATCTCCTATGTGGGACTTTATCAAAGGCTTTCTGAAGGGCCAGGTACACTACATCCACTGGCTCTCTCTTGTCCATTTTTATAGTTACATCCTCAAAAACTCCAGAAGATTAGTCAAGCATGATTTTCCCTTTGTAAATCCATGCAGACTTGGACTGATCCTTCTACTGCTATCCAAATGTGTTGTAATTTCCTCTTTTATAATTGACTCCAGCATCTTTCCCACCACTGACGTCAAGCTAACTGGTCTATAATTCCCTGTTTTCTCTCTCCCTCCTTTCTTGAAAAGTGGGACAACATTAGCCACCTTCCAATCTGCAGGAACTGATCCTGAATCTATAGAACATTGGAAAATGATTACCAATGTATCCACGATTTCTAGAGCCACCTCCTTAAGTACCCTGGGATGCAGACCATCAGGTCCCAGGGACTTATCAGCCTTCAGACCCAACAGACTATCCAACACTGTTTCTTGCCTAATATAAATTTCCTTCAGTTCATCCATTACCCTAGTTCCTTTGGCCACTATTACACCTGGGAGATTGTTTGTGTCTTCCCTAGTGAAGACAGATCCAAAGTACCTGTTCAACTCATCTGCCATTTCCTTGTTCCCCATAATAAATTCACCCATTTCTGTCTTCAATGGCCCAATTTTGGTCTTAACTATTTTTATTTTATTTTCACATACCTAAAGAAGCTTTTACTATCCTCCTTTATATTCTTGACTAGTTTACCTTCGTACCTCATTTTTTCTCCACGTACCTTCTGTTGTTATCTTCTGTTGCTCTTTAAAAGCTTCCCAGTCCTCCGGCTTCTCGCTCATCTTTGCTATGTTATACTTCTTCTCTTTTATTTTTATACTGTCCTTGACTTCCCTTGTCAGCCACGGCCGCCCCTTACTCCCCTTAGGATCTTTCTTCCTCTTTGGAATAAACCAATCCTGCACCTTCTGCATTATTCCCAGAAATACCTGCCATTGTTGTTCCACTGTCTTCCCTGCTAGGGTATTGTTCCATTGAACTTTGGCCAGCTCCTCCCTCATAGCTCCATAGTTCCCTTTGTTCAACTGTAATACTGACACATCCGATTTTCCCTTCTCTTTCTCAAATAGTAGGTTAAAACTTATCATACTATGGTCACTACCTCCTAATGGCTCCTTTACTTTGAGGTCCCTGATCAAATCCAGTGCACAACACTAAATCCAGAATTGCCTTCTCTCTGGTAAGCTCCAGTACAAGCTGTTCTAAGAATCCATCTCGGAGGCACTCCACAAACTCCCTTTCTTGGGGTCCAGTACCATCTTGATTCTCCCAGTCTACTTGCATGTTGAAATCCCCCATGACAACTGTACCATTACCTTTGTGACATACCAATTTTAATTCTTCATTCAACTTACATCCTACATCCAGACTACTGTTTGGGGGCCTGTAGATAACTCCCATTAGGGTCTTTCTACCCTTAGAATTTCTCAGTTCTATCCATATTGACTCTACATCCCCTGATATGTCCTCCCTTGCAAGGGACTGAATATCATTCCTCACCAACAGAGCCACCCCACCCCCTCTGCCCGTCACTCTGTCCTTTCGATAAGACGTATATCCTTGAATATTCATTTCCCAGGCCCTGTCCGCTTGAAGCCATGTCTCTGTTATTCCCACAACATCGTGCTTGCCAATTTCCAACTGAGCCTCAAACTCATCTACAAACTGTACTTTATTCCTTATAGTTTGTGCATTCATATATAATACTTTAAATTCATTACTCCCCTCACCTTTCATATCAATTCCTATTTCACTTGGCCATACTGTATGATCACTTCTTGAGCTTTCTGCTCCATTGATTCTGTTGTTCTTTTTAACTTTTCTTATTTTCACTTTCCCTTTAACTCCATCTTTATATTTCCAGTTCATCCCCTCCCCCCCCCCCCCACTACTTAGTTTAAACGCATCCATGTTGCAATGGCAAAACTGTCTGCCAGAATGCTGGTCCCCCGCCTATTAAGGTGCAACCCGTCCCTTTTGTACTATTTATCCTTATCCCAAAACATACCTCAGTGGTCCAAGAATGTAAATCCTTGCTTCCTGCACCAGTTCCTCAGCCACACATTCAGATCCATTATCTCCCTGTTCCTGCCCTTTTCAGCACGAGGAACTGCAGGCAAACCGGAGATTACCACCCTGGAAATCCTGCTTTTCAGCCTTCTTCTGAGTTCTCTGAAGTCCCGCTGCAGAATGTCCTTCCTCTTCTTCCCGATGTCATTTGTGCCGACATGCACTACCACTTCTGGCTGTTCACCTTCACCCTTGAGGAATCCCTGCAATCAGTCCGTGATGTCCTGGATCCAGAACCAGGGAGGCAACACACCATCCTTAAATCTCACCTGTTGCCACAGAAACCCCTTTCCATACCTCTTACTATGGAGTCCCCTACTACCACGGCTCTTCCTGATGTCTGACTCCTCGGCTCTGCTTCTGCACCAATTTTTGACTCGCAGACCTGTCCGCCTCTCAGACTGGCAGTATCTTCTGTCCTGACAGCTTCCAAGAGGGTGAACCTGTTTACAAGAGGTACATCCCCCAGGGTCTCCTATACTTCAAGCATCATTTCCTTCCTCATCGTCGCCCTACCCCTCTCTTCCGATATCCTCGGTGTAATGACCTCAGTGTAGGTCCTGTCCAGAAAACTCTCATTTTCGCAGATGAACCTGAGGTCATCTAGTTCTTTCTTCAGTGCTGCAACATGCTCCTTCAGAAGCTGAATCTGGACACACTTTCCACAGCTGTAGCAGCCGGGGGCACCATCAGTGTCCCTGACCTCCCACATCATGCACGTAGCACACAGAATCAGCTTAGTGGTCATGTCTTCACCCTCTCCAATTGTGGCGTAGTCTCCTCCCTCAGCCTCCTCACCGAAGACTCGAGCCAAAGACTAGCACTTTTCACACCAGGCACTTCCCTCAACTAGGCCGCTTCCCCACCTTTTCTTGATCTACCTGATGGGAGTTTCATTGCATGAAATCCCTGCAGGCCCACAGATCTTGTACAATGTTGGCCAAAGTCCTGCTCAAATAAACAAGGCTCTGAAAGTAAGTCTAAGTATCAGGAAAGAAAGGAAGTTATAGGCCAGTTAGTCTGATCGCAGTGGTTAGAAAAATGCTAAGAGTTGATTGATAAAGATGTAGTTTTGGGGTACTTGGAGGCACGTGATAAAATAGACCAAAATCAGCATGATTTCCTTAAGGGAAAATCTTGCCTGGCAAATCTGTTGGAATATTTTGCAGAGATAACAAGCAGGATAGACATAGCAACATAGAAAACCTACAGCATAATACAGGCACTTTGACCCACAAAGCTGTGCTGAACATGGCCTTACTTTAGAACTACCTAGGCTTACCCATAACCCTCTATCTTTCCAAGCTCCATGTACCTATCCAGGAGTCTCTTAAAAACCCTATCGTTTCCACCTCCACCACCACCGCCGGCAGCCCATTCCACACTCTCACCACTCTCTGCATAAAACACTTACCCCTGTACCTACTTCCAAGCACCTTAAAGCTATGCCTTCTCATGTGAGCCATTTCAGTCTTGGGGAAAAAATCCTCTGACTATCCACACGATCAATGCCACCTCTATCAGGTCACCTCTCATCTATCAGGTCACCTCTATCAATGCCACCTCTTGTACACCTCTATCAGGTCACCTCTCATCCTCCGTCGCTCCAAGGATAAAAGGCCGAGTTTACTCAACCTATTCTAAGGCATGGTCCCTAATCCAGGCAACATCCTTGTAAATCTCCTCTGCATTCTTTCTATGGTTTCCATGTCCTTCCTGTAGTGATGCAACCAGAACTGAGCACAGTACTCCAAGTGGGGTCCGACCAGGTCCTATATAGCTGCAACATTACCCCTCGGCTCTTAAAGTCAATCCCATGATTGATGAAGGCCAGTGCTCCATATGCCTTCTTAACCACAGAATCAACCTGTGCAGCAGCTTTGAGTGTCCTATGGACTTGGACCCCAAGATCTTTCTGATACTGCACACTGCATTAATACCATTAATACTATATTTTGCTATCATATTTGACCTACCAAAATGAACCACCTCACACTTATCTGGGTTGAACTCCATCTGCCACTTCTCAGCCCAGTTTTGCATCCTATCAATGTCCCGCTGTAACTTCTGAAAGCCCTCCACACTACCCACAACACCCCCAACCTTTGTGTCATCAGAAAACTTACTAACCCATCCCTCCACTTCCTCATCCAGGTCATTTATAAAAATCACGAAGATTAGGGATCCCAGAACAGATCCCTGAGGCACACCACTGGTCACTGACCTTCATGTAGAATTTGACCCATCTACAACCACTCTTTACCTTCTGTGGGCAAGCCAGCTCTGGATCCACAAAGCAATGTCTCCTTGGATCCCATGCCTCCTTACTTTCTCAATAAGCCTTGCATGGGGTACTTTATCAAATGCCTTGCTGAAATCCATATACATTACACCTATGGATGTACCTTCATCAATGTGTTTAGTCACATCCCCAAAAAATTCAATCAGGCTTGTAAGGCTCGAGCTGCCTTTGACAAGAATGTGACTAAGTGCTGACTATTCCTAATCATTAAATGCCTCTGCAAATGCTCATATATCCTGCCTCTTAGGATCCTCTCCAATAACTTACCAACACTGAAGTAAGACTCACTGGTCTATAATTTCCTGAGCTATCCTACTTCCTTTCTTGAATAAAGGAACAACATCTGCAACCCTCCAATCCTCTGGAACCTCTCCCGTCCTTATTGATGATGCAAAGATCATTGCCAGAGGCTCAGCAATCTCCTCCCTCGCCTTCCACAGTAGCCTGGGGTACATCCCGTTTGGTCCCAGAGACTTATCCAACTTGATGCTTTCCAAAAGCTCCAGCACATCCTCTTCCTTAATATCTACATGCTCAGGCTTTTCAGTCCACTGCAAGTCTTCTCTACAATCGCTAAGATCCTTTTCCGTAGTGAATACTGAAACAAAGTATTCATTTAGTACCTTCAGTATTTCCTCAGGTTCCATACACACTTTTCCACTGTCACACTTGATTGGACCTATTCTCTCACGTCATATCCTCTTGCTCTTCACATACTTGTAGAATGCCTTTGGGTTTTCCTTAATCCTGCCCGCCAAGGCCTTATGATGGCCCCTCCTGGCTCTCCTACTTTCATTCTTAAGCTCCTTCCCGTTGGCTTTATAATCTTCTAGATCTCTATCATTACCTTTTTTTTTGAACCTTTCATAAGCTCTTCTTTTCGTCTTAACTAGCTTTACAAGTGCCTTTGTACACCACAGTTCCTGTACTCTACCGTACTTTCCCGTCTCATTGCAACATACCTATGCAGAACTCCACGCAAATATGCCCTGAACATTTGGCACATTTCTTCCATACATTTCCCTGAGAACATGTTTCCAATTTATGCTTCCAAGTTCCTGCCTGATAGCCTCATATTTCCCCTTACTCCAATTAAATGTTTCCATAACTTGTCTGTTCCTATCCCTCTCCAATGCTATGGTAAAGGATATAGAATTGTGATCACTATCTCCAGAATGCTCTCCCACTGAGAGATCTGACACCTGACCAGGTTCGTTTCCCAATACCAGATCAAGTACAGCCTCTTCTCTTGTAGGCTTATCTACATATTGTGTCATGAAACCTTTCTGAACACACCTAACACTCCACCCCATCTAAACCCCTCACTCCAGGGAGATGACAATCAACATTTAGGAAATTAAAATCTCCCACTACAACAACCCTGTTATTATTACATCTTTGCAGAATCTGTCTCCCTATCTGCTCCTTGATGTCCGTTACTATTGGGTGGTCTATAAAAAACACCCAGTAGAGTTATTGACACCTTCCTGTTCGTAACTTCCACCCAGAGACTGCATAGACAACCCCTCCATGACTCCCTCTTTTCTGCAGCTGTGACACTATCTCTGATCAGCAGTGCCACGCCCCCACCTCTTTTGCCTCCCTCCCTGTCCTTTCTGAAACATCTAAAGCCTGGCACTTGAAGTAACCACTCCCGCCCCTGCACCATCCAAGTCTCTGTAATGGCCACAACATCATAGCTCCAAATGCTGAATCATGCTCTAAGCTCATCTGCTTTGTTCATAATGTTCCTCACATTAAAATCGACACATCTCAAACCATCGGTCTGAGTGGATTTTTTCTCTATCACCTGCCTATCTTCCCTTTCTCACCGCTCCAGCAGTCTCTATTTCTGAGCCAACCTTCCTTTCCTCCTTCAGTTCAGTTCGGTTCCCACCCCCCAGCAATTCTAGTTTAAACTCTCCCCAATAGCCTTAGCAAACCTCCCTGCCAGGATATTGGTCCCCTGAGATTCAAGTGCAACCTGTCCTTTTTGTACAAGTCACACTTGCCCCAGAAGAAGTCCCAGTGATCCAGAAATCTGAATCCCTGCTCCCTGCTCCAATCCCTCAGCCATGCATTTATCCACCACCTCATTCTATTTCTATACTCACTATCACATGGCACAGGCAGTAATCCTGAGATTCCTACCATTGAGGTCCTGCTTCTCGACTTCCTTCCTAACTCCCTGTAGTGTGTTTCAGGACCTCCTCCCTTTTCTTCCCTATGCCATTGGTATCAATATGTACCACGACCTCTGGCTGTTTTCCTTCCAACTTTAAGATATTGTGGATGTGATCTAAAACTTCCCGGACCCTGGCACCGGCAGACAAAGGAGATTTAGCGGATGTTGTGTTCTTTTTTTTAAGACGACCTTTGATTAGGTGTCACACATAAGGCCGCTTAACAAGTTAAGAGCCCAGAATGTTTCAGGAAAGATACTAGCATGGATAGAGCGCTGGCTGATTGGCAGGAGGCAAAGCAT
Source organism: Hypanus sabinus (assembly GCF_030144855.1). Classification (NCBI taxonomy): domain Eukaryota; kingdom Metazoa; phylum Chordata; class Chondrichthyes; order Myliobatiformes; family Dasyatidae; genus Hypanus; species Hypanus sabinus. The sequence continues at coordinate 15,534,457 of NC_082726.1, forward strand.
GGGAATAAAGGGAATCTTTTCTGGTTGGCTGCCAGTGACTAGAGGGACGTCCATTTACAACGGAGATGAGAAGGGATTTCTGTAGCCATAGAGTGGTGAATCTGTGGATTTTGTTGCCACAGATGGTTCTGAAGCCCAGGTTACAAGCAGAGAATGATAGATTCCGGATTAGTCAGGGCATGAAAAGATATGGGAAGAAGGCAGGAGATTGGGGATGAGAGGAAAATAGATCAGCCATAATGAAATGGTGAAGCAGACTCGATGGGCCAATTGGTCTAATTCTGCTCTATCTTATGGTCCTATGGCAGGGGTCAGCAACCTTTACCACTGAAAGAGCCACTTGGACCTGTTTCCCACAGAAAAGAAAACACTGGGAGCCGCAAAACCCGTTTGACATTTAAAATGAAATAACACTGCATACAACGTTTTGTTTTGCCTTTATGCTATGTATAAACAAACTATAATGTGTTGCATTTATGAAATTGATGAACTCCTGCAGAGAAAATGAAATTACATTTCTGCATGCAACAGAAACATTTTGAACTCCGAAAAAAAGACGTTAGGTTAAAGGTTACTTTTAAGTAAAATACTCAACGTCTATTTGAGTCCTTCTTGTATTTATGAAAAACGCCAAACTTAAATTTGCCGCCAGCAGCAAATCAAAAATAACATCAGCCAGCTGTCAGCCTGAAAAATAAAAGGACTATTTCACTGAACAATGAAAACATATGAATATACGTAAAATAATAGGCAATTAAAATATTTATCATACTTGTTCAGGTTGACTCACACCTGACAATGCAGTCGTATTCAGTAGGGATGGATCGATGCTTAGGGGAGTGACCGGGAAGGATAATGTGTTTTTTTCCTCTCTGAACTCACAGAAGCGTTTCCCAAACGATGTTTGCATTGCGATGATTGCAGAATGTAAATACTCCGAATTTATCATGTCGTGACATTGTTTGAACTCTCTCAAATTGGGCAAGTGAGACAATGTGCCTTTCTGTAAATCTCTGGCAAGCAACGTCAACTTGCGCTCGAATGCCAAAACATCCTCCAACATGTGCAGGGCTGTACGTCCTTACCCCGTTGAAGAGCTGTGTTCAGCGTGTTCAGGTGCGCTGTCATGTCTACCATGAAGTGTAGCTTTTCCAGCCACTCTGGCTGTTCCAGCTCAGGAAAGTTGAGCCCTTTGCTGCCCAGGAAAGTTTTCACTTCTTCCAGACACGCGACAAAGCGTTTCAGCACCTTCCCTCTGGACAGCCAGCGATAAAAACACCTTGTAGCGGTTGCTACACGCAGTCAGTAAACTGCAGTCAAAGATAGCTTTATTCGAACTAAACAGCCTTGCTTTTAAGCCTCCCTCAACCCGCCCCCCATGGGCGCGGATGCTGCAAAAGACACGTACTCACAAACCCCCGTAGGCTATCTCCTGAACGCTGGCTAATTGTGAGCCGGTTCGGATGTGTCAGGAAATGGGTCGCCACAACGTCTTAATTAGATTGTACAAGATCACCATAATCTTCAAATTTAGATTTACATTTCAAAAACTAACAAACTAACATAAAATACATTTTAATTAAATACTGACCATGTAGCGGTGTGCTACACGCAGCGCTAAAATTACGACACGGAGTCGGTAACTGCAGTCGAAGGAAAAAACCTTATTCGAAATCTTCAGCCTCACTTTTAAGCCTCCCTCAACCTGCCCCCCATGGCGCAGAGGCTCCAAAGCTCTGTGCTCGCAAACCCCCGTAGGCTATCTAATTGTGAGTCGGTTCGGATGTGCCAGGAAAAGGGTCGCCACAACCAATTATTTCCCAAAGTAACAGGGAGCCGCAGCACAGACGTAAAAGAGCCACATGTGGCTCCGGAGCCGCGGGTTGCCGACCCCCGTCCTATGGTATCTTGCTCCACGAAATTTCCTCTTAGAATCATGGTTGGCAAATTGTTGTTATCCAAATCAATATGCTTGCATGCTTCAGATCCATGCGCCCTCCTGTGGTGAAAGTTCAGATCTACTTCGATCCATCTTCAAACTTCAACTGTAATAATGTTTCAGAGAGGATTTGTCAAAAAGTGCCTCTTTATATCAAAAGACACAGTGATTCCAATTATTAATGTTTAATAGAAACAATGACTGATTCTTAAAGGGTATGCTAATGTCCTATTTGCTTTGTTTGCATTTTATAAACAGATGTAGATGATGTTCAGGTACACTGCACATAAACTGCTTCCTCCCAGCTAAAGGTTGGTTTTCCTCCCAGAGCTCTGGCCTTACAGACAGTGGAGTCTACTGCTTTTGTAACTTCTCCGGCCCTTTCACCAACTCAGATGCTGCCCGACCTCCACCAGCATCTTGTGTTTAATCTAACACTGACTGGGTTACTCAGAAACACAAGAGATTCTGCAGATGCTGGAAATCATGAGCAACACACACAAAACACTGGAGGAACTCGGCAACTAGGCAGTATCTTGGGAGGGGAATAAACACTGATGTTTTGGGCCAAGACCCTTCATCAAGACTGGAAACCCATGTAATCACAGGGAGAATGTGCAGGCTCCACATAGACAGCACCAGAGGTTCAGATTGAATCCAATCTCTTGGGCAGTGAAGAAGCAGTTCTGGCAGCTGTTCCACCAACTGCTGCTGAAAGCGTTCTTTGTTCAAAAGCCATTTGTGGTATAAATCCTAAGAGCTGGTGCTTTGGACAAAGAGGTAGGTTCTTCCATTGAGCATACTTACCTCCCAGAAGAACAGTCTTATCATCAGACCACGTCCCACTTCTTCACTAAATTCCCTGCAGGTGTAATGTCCTAGTCAGGGATACAATTAGAAGTGGTTATGTTTCTGGACTGGAGATGAACAAACTGCAGATGCTTGGATCTGGACCTTACTGGAGGAAAATCAAAAAAACTATTGAAATATGAACTCTGATTCCTTCCAGGGATGCCACTTCCCCTGCTGAGTATTTCTAGCACTTTTTTTTAGTAATCTGGAGGCAAAAGTTCTTTTAAAGTAAGTTTTAAAAGCCTGGAAATAAAAATTGATAACAGTGAAGAAGACAGTGACATTGGCAGACTGCATTAAAAACTCCAACCGTACCTCATCAAAAGAAATCCACATACTGTACGTAGAAACACAAGTCTGCATTACTGCCATGTGCTCACGAACAGTGAGGGGCATCTACAGAGATAAAATTGCCTGTAGCAGCATCACAGACACATGGGTACAGATAACAACATATAATGTAAGTGATACATAAATTATACAACGCAATGAAGAGATGAAAAACCAAATGCACAAAAAAATCAGACCTTAGTGTTAAAATAAGGGACACGTTCAGAGAAGAGTCCATGGTAGTGCAAGAGGTGGTCTGTATTGTTCTGTTGCTGAGGTAAGATCAGAGTTGTGCAGGTCAGTTCAAAAACCTGGTGGTGTGGGCCTTCAGGCTTCTATACCTCCAGCATAATGGCAGCAGTGAGAAAAGAGCATGACACTAGAGGGTGAAAATCTTGATGGTAGATATTGTCTTCTTGAGGCAGTGCCTCATCTTCGTGCTGTCACTGGTGGGGAGTGTTGTGCATATGATGGATCGGGCTGTGTTCAGTGCCCTCAGCCTCTTATGTTCCTGTGCATTAGAGTTTTTTTAAAGTAAGTTTTAAAATTGGTAACAGTGAAGGAGACAGTGACATTGGCAGACTGCATTAAAAACTCCACCCATACCTCATAAAAAGAAATCCACATTCTGTACCAGACCATGATGCAGTCAGGATAATTTATCAGAGTATTCGGTGATATGCCAAATCTTCTTAAGCTACTAAGAATGTAGAGGTGCTGTCACACCTTCTTCACGATTGCATGTTTGTGCTGAGTCCAGTCAGGACACCCCCGATGTTAGTGCCCAGGAATCTGAAACTGCCGTTTCTCTCCATCTTTGACCCACCAAGGCAAAGTGGATTGCGGTCCCTTGAAGTCAATGATTGAATGCTCGGTTTGACAGTGTTGTATGTGAGGTTGTTGTTACAGCAACATTCAACTAGTTGCCCTACCTCAGTCCTGCATGTTGATTGTTCATGGCTGGTGATTCAGCCAACAGCAGCCGTGTCGTTGAGAACATGTGGATGGTATTGGCACCATGCTTGGTCACATAGCCCTGTGTGTGTGTGGGGGGGGGGGGGTCAGCTGCTGGGTGTACTGGGTCAGCTGCTGGGTGTACTGGGGTCAGCTGCTGGGTGTATTGGGGTCAGCTGCTGGGTGTACTGGGTCAGCTGCTGGGTGTACTGGGGTCAGCTGCTGGGTGTATTGGGGTCAGCTGCTGGATGCATCTCAGCTTTCAATGTAGCTTCTGTAGGAAATACACGGATACTTCTACTTATTGAAAATTCTAAGTGTTTGGCAAGGCAACATAAGATGCGTTACCACCAACTACTGAATGGACATTTGGAGAAAAAGACAGGAAGTACACCCAATAAATTCCACCCCTCCCACCAAATAATCATCAAAATGCCAAATACACACTTATATATATTATGATGGTAATGATATCCAAACAAACATTCCATGTTAAACTGTGTCAGTCCCAAAGATCTCAATTTGGTAATTAGCTGCTTCCTTTGCCCTGTATAGGAACTGCAGTCAAACAATGTATGCTGCATTGTTTCTAGACAAGTGTTTCTCTCTACTATTGTCCGTATCGTGCATATTAATTCAGAATGAGTAATTATTTAACTTAGTATGCCCAATATGTAAATGTGTAAGTATAACTTCTTCCCTCCTTAAAAACCCATCTCTCAACTGAGTTCCCACCATCCTCTGAAGTTTATATACAGCACTGTGTAAATAAATATATATAGCTAAGACTTTTGTACAATACTATAGTAATTTTATGTATTACATTGTACAGCTCAGCAAAAAAAAATCATGACATATATGAGTAATGATAAACCTGATTCTGATATGGGTCTCTGTTGTAGGCTGAGAGTGGGAAGGGGGCAGGGGGAGGGGAATCATGGTTGGGGAAAGGGGAAGGGAGAGGGGAGGAAGCAGGAAGGACCAGAGAGACATTCTGTAATGGTCAATAAACCAACTGTTTGGAACCAAATGACTTTGCCTGATGTCTCAGGGTTGGGTGTGTCTGCACCTGCACCACCTCCTCTGTCCCTGGCTCTCCTTCTTTGCTACATGCCCCATACCCCTCCCATGACACTCCACCCTTGCCATTCCAAATAGCTTTTGCTCCCACCAGATTTACAAACTCACTCTCCACTCCACCTTGACAATACTGTGTAAAAGTCTAGCTATGCATATGTGTCTAAGACTTTTGGACAGTACTGTAAATGCTGTCTTTTCGTCTCGTCTCAACTTCATTGCCACAGTGATTGAAAAGACATTTTAATTGTGGTTCTCACCTCCCCTTTATGCAAAGGCATGACTATATTTGCATAATTCATTTTGAGGTTTGCTTGGCTAGAATGTCTGGCATTTTGTTTCCTTTAACACCAACATGGGCAGGGACCCATAAAAACTGGATACGCAAACATGGACCCTGCAGTCTCAGCAGGTGTTGTCCAATCTCAAGAAGAATGTCTGGCCTACAATTTGAAATACCTGTTTTAATAAATGTCCAAACTGAGAACGAATCAGAGCATGAAGTACACAATCACTGTGTAATTCTTTGACCCATTACAAGGCTAAATTGATAGCAACCATCTTAAAGATCAATTTGTCTAATTATCTTTTCTTAATAGTCACCTGAAACTTAGGAACATAAACAGAAATACCTGAATGAAATGTCACTGGATCTTTTGAGCCATCTGTATAGTTATGAAAGAAGCTATAATTTCTGCCTTGCATGTATTACTGAACTCCCTCTGGCACTAATATATAATCAGTCTTCATCTTGACCTTTTCTTGAAGGCTTAAATCATCTATAGGCAAAAGGAAAAGCAATGGCAGAGCAACAGAAAGGGGTACCCTGAGACCATATTCCACATTAAACAATCCAGGATTTTGTGCCCATTTATTTCCCATCCACCCAAAGCTGAAAACCTTACAAATGCAGAGCTCCCAACACTCTACCAGTGTTACCAATATTGGATAACCAACTTATATCCTATTATGTTAACCCAGTAAACCATTGCTAACTGCTACCTGCGTAGATGCAAAGGTATCCATTTGGGTAGAATTCAAGAAGAGGAAGAGTGCAATCACACAGGTGGGACCGTACTACAGACACTGTCCCCAGAACCCACCCAATGGGACACTGAGGAACAGAGATGCAGACTGATAAAAGTATATGTGTGAAAATAATAAGGTTGTTATCACGGGGGATTTCAACTTCCCTAATATAAACTGGGACCTTCTTAGTGAAACGGGCTTAGATGTCAGACATCCCACCCTGCAAAAACTCATTTCAGGGAGGTAGCACCCCCGCCGACCGCAAACCAATATCTCCCCACCCCCGCACCCGGTCGACCTCCAAGGGTGTGCGTAATACTTTGTTTAGTGATTTTGTCTAATCTGCAAAACCAGGTTGGGTATATGCAGAAAATGTGACATTAAAATATGTACTTATGTTATCATGGAGTATTTTTTTAAATTCTAATACAACTTTAAGCAAGTCGACAGGGAGTTTGGCCTCATCAATACAGTAGCTCCTTAGCAGCTAGACAGCTAGTTTAAATAATGTTAGTTATGCTAATGAATGAATGACACCTGTTAAACTCACCTCAACATGTCGTTTACAGTCATTTAACCCACCATGGGCAATAGAAAAGTCACTGTTGCAAACAGTGCAGCGAACAACACTGTCATTATTTTGATCCCTGTTAGGCAGGGGTACTCTTTAGTGTAGTCTAGGGTGAAGTACGTTTTATATTTTCTTTTTTGGAACACTCTGCCATGGCACTGCAGGACACTAACCTGAACTGATGGAAAGAGGGAGCGCGCACGCGTGCTCGCAACTGTAAGGCCCGCCCACAGAGAAAACTGATAGGTCTACTTAGCACGAAGAGAGACCAATCAGGATGCTCCCTCTCGCTCTTCCTCTCCCTCTCAAAAAAATCGATTTCCAGGATATTGTATATAATTTGTGGGTGTCAGGGAGCCGCTATCAATATGCGGGAGACTCCCGGAACTTCCGGGAGAGGTGGGATGTCTGAGATGGGACAGAATGTGTTAAGCGTATCCAGGAGGGTTTATTAAATCAACATGTGGACAGCTGAACAAGAGGAGGGACTGTACTGGACGTGGTGTTAGGTAATGAACCTGGCCAGGTTCAATGGGTGAACAGTTAGGGAACAGTGAGCACAACTCCATAACTTTCAGGATAGTTATTAATAAGGATAGATACTGTCCTCGCTGGAGAGTTTTAAATTGGAGTAGGGCATTAAGCAGGAACAAAAGAAAAAGAGTTAATTGGGAACACCTATTTTCTGCAAGTCCACATCAGACATGTGGCGGGTGTTTAAAGATCAATTGCACAGAGTACAGGAAAGGTGCGTTCCTATTAGAAGGACGAACAGGGATTGTAAGGTAAGAGAACCCTGGGTGACCAGAGAGGTGATGAATTTAGTCAAGAAGAAAAAGGAGAAGTTTGTGAAGCTTTGAAAGTTATGATCAAATGCAGCACATGAGGATGATAAAGAAGCCAGGAAAGAATAATAGAAGGGAATTGAGAAAGCCAGGAGGGGCCATGAAAAGTCCCTGGCAAGTAGAATTAAGGTGAATCCCAAGGCATCCTGTACAGACCTCAAGAGCAAGAGGATAACTAGAGAGAGGGTGGGACCACTCAAGGATAAAGAGGAACATTGGCTTGGATGCAGAGAATGTGAGTGAGGTACTTAATGAGTACTTTGCTTCAGTGTTTACCAAGGAAAAGGATATGGAGGACTGAGTGTTTAGCGATCAAGAAGGAGGAAGAGTTGGGCCTACTAATGAGTATTAAGGTGGATAAGTCCCAAGGACCTGATGGGATTTACCCCAGGTAATTAGAGGAGGCAAGAGACGAGATTGCTGGGGCCTTGACCAGTACCTTCATGTCCTCTCTAGGCACAGGTGAGGTCCTGGAGGACTGGCAAGTGGATAATGTTGCACAACACAGACAAAATGCTGGTGGAACACAGCAGGCCAGGCAGCATCCATAAGGAGAAGAGCTGTCGATGTTTCAAGCCGAGACCCTTCGTCAGGACTAACTGAAAGGAGAGATAGTAAGAGATTTGAAAGTAGTGGGGGGAGGGGGAAATGCGAAATGATAAGAGAAAGACCAGAGGGGGTGGGATGAAGCTAAGAGCTGGAAAGGTGATTGGCGAAAGTGATACAGAGCTGGAGAAGGGAAAGGATCATGGGATGGGAGGCCTAGAGAGAAAGCAAGGGGGAGGGGAAGCACCAGAGGGAGATGGAGAACAGGCAGAGTGATGGGCAGAGAGAGAGAAAAAAAACAAAACTAAATATGTCAGGGATAGGGTAAGAAGGGGAGGAGGGGCAATAACGGAAGTTAGAGAAGTCAATGTTCATGCCATCAGGTTGGAGGGTATCCGGCCGGTATATAAGGTGTTGTTCCTCCAACCTGAGTGTGGATTCATTTTGACAGTAGATAATGTTGTATCCCTATTTAAGAAGGGAACAAAGAAAATCCGGGGAACTATAGACCAGTGAACCTCACTTAAGTTGCAGGGAAATTGCTGGACCAGAAGAGTTAACCAGGATGCTGCCTGGTTTAGAGGGCATTTGCTACAAGAGTCTGGGTAAACTTGCGGTAGTTTTCCCCGGAGTGCCCGAGGCTGAGGGGAGATCAGATAGAGGTTTATAAGATTATGAGAGGGCACAGATGGAGTAGGTTCAAAGGGGAGGTGAGGGGTAAATTTTTTACTCAGAGTGTGGAGAATGTCTGGAGTGCGCAGTCTGGCATGGTGGTAAAGGCAAACACATTAGAGCTTTAAAGAGACGTTAAAATAGGCACGTGAATGTGAGGAAAATGGAGGGATTCGTTTTTGGCGGTTTTGATATACCTTTTAGCTGATTCCGCACAACATTGTGAGCCAAAGGGCCTGATCCTGGGCAAACTTCTCCCATTTCTACCAATAATGCCAAAATCACTGATACAGTCTGAATACTTAGGTACATTTCTAATCACAGGTGAGGGACCAAAGCGCCTTCCACCGTCAGCCTCAGCAAGGCGCGCCGAAACCCGGCAGGCCGCTTCGCCTCTGGTCGGGGGTCCTCCCGGGCGCCAGGCGGCGGTGTGGCGGAGTCCGGCGGGAGCGCCGCTCTTGTCGCGCCGCAGCGTCTCGTCGATCGCGCCGCAGAGGAGGTCGGGACGGCAGTGGGGTGCAGGTGAGGGAGCGGCCGCTGTGTCCGAGGGGCTCGGGTTCTGGCACCGGGGTTTGGGACCTGGGTCGGGGACCTTCCGCGTCCAGCCTCGCGATGTTCGGAACTGGCCGGAGACCCCGCCGGCCCGGGGTCAGAGTCGCGCGGCCCAGTCCGCGGGGCGTCCGGAAAGTTGCTGCTTCATCCGGGCAGAGAGGAGGATCAGGGGGTAGAGGTGGGGAGGACATCCATCCAGTCCCGGGCCTGAGGGAGCCGTCAACCCGGGCAACCGGAGCCGGGAGTCGCTGTCGAAAAATCCTCCAGTCATCCCGGGTCGGTTTCAGTTTCGGTTTCAGCTGTGGAGCCGGTGGCCGGTCCCGCCAGGGGAGAGAGCGGGTCTGGGTTGTATCAAGCAGTGTCCTCCGCTCCTCTCTATCCCTCTCTCCCCTTCCCCTTCCCCCTCCCTCTCCCCTTCCCCCTCCCTCTCCCCTTCCCCTCCCTCTCCCCTTCCCCCTCCCTCTCCCCTTCCCCCTCCCTCTCCCCTTCCCCCTTCCTCTCCCCCCTCTCTCCCCTTCCCCCTTCCTCTTCCCCCTCTCTCCCCTTCCCCCTTCCTCTCCCCCTCTCTCCCCTTCCCCCTTCCTCTCCCCCCTCTCTCCCCTTCCCCCTTCCTCTCCCCCTCCCTCTCCCCTCCCCTCTCTCCCTCCCTCCCCTCTCTCCCTCCCTCCCTC